>NC_137209.1:18808845-18951345 GCF_960531495.2 Zeus faber | reverse complement strand
ACGAAAAACCGTAGTCCACAGAAACTTGTGGCCACGTCGAGTCGAGTTCACGCGAATGAGTGATGCGTTCAAGATCCAGCGAGGCGTCGGAAAAAATGCAAGCCGCGATATACTAATTACTCACAGAAATACCACAACGTTTTTCGTGTTTCATGTAAAGCATCAATTATTGAAAATGTAATCCAAGGGAAGAAATCATCACTAAAATTACGTAAATTCGACTACTATCGTAGACCTCTGTAAATACATAAACCTGCGTAAATACGTCATCATTGACATACACAAGACACAACGTGACATGCCGTCACTGAGACTCTACATGTACTTACACACAACAAGGTGAGTTATAACAATGACAAGGTTTGGGTTAAAGTCAAAGTTTGACGGTTGTTTTAAAGAAACATCATGTATAAACAGTTTCCTACAGGTAAACTTAGCAGACTTAAATGAAAAGACAAAGTGTTAAGTATTGACAAATTCTTCCATAATAATTCTCAAACAAAATTAATGTTAAAGTTCCATAAATGCTGTCTTCATTACAATAAGTAATCTATTAAACTGAATTTTCCAATTGTAAATGAAGATAAAAAATACAATTAAGTACAAACATTTATCTATAATGTCTGTGAAATGTATTTGTATATCTGTACATGAATTTATTATAATTGTTATGGAAAGTAATTATAAAGTTGTTTATTATAGTTCCAGATGCCCAAAAATAGGCAAAAGTCCAAGACAATAAAGGAGCAATTGTCCAAAAATCCAGTGCCTGAGGTCAGTCTCAATATTCTTAAAGAAAATACTATAATACTATAATACTATAATACATGTCTCCAAGCTCGTCTTTTTTTATTCTTTTTTATTTTTTTGATTAATCTCCTTGACATTTTTTGGCCCAAAAGTATCCCAAACACGACAATCACATAACTTATAGGCATGGTTGAGGTCTCGTTGGAACCGGAACATTTCATACGTGTCGTCCAAGTCGGATTCACACCGATCTACGTTTGTAGCAGGAAATATTGATAAAGCTTTACAAACCCACCGAAAATTGAAAACATTGGCGTTGCATTGAGAACACAGTCACTTTGTGACATCATGAACCAACGCTGTATAAATCCACGGTTTGTCTCTGAGTGGTTGTAAAAATCCCAAAATTTCAACTGGTACTACATTGCACAGATAACTGTAATATAGTATCTAACACGACTGAACCGGGTATTATTTATCGTATATTGCTGCCTGCAGCTATAATATGTATTATTATTATAATTCGGGTCCAGCCGGCAGGGGGACCCCTAATATTGTAATTGTACAGCAGCGCCATATTGTTATTGTAAGAGGAAAAATTAAGGAAAGATTTCTCGGAATTTTGAAGCCTAAAACTGTCTGGAAAACCAGCTTCAGCATAACACACGAACACGATTTGTCTTGTTTGGACCGCGCTGTTACAAAGACCTCGACGAGAGAGTTTACAAATTGAGATTTACAGTAAGACGCTGTATGACGTCATCATGTTATTTACTATAAATTATATTTACAGTAAGACACTTTATGACGTTATAATATTATTTACTATAAATGATATATACAGCGAGACGCTTTATGAGGTCATCATTTTATATATTATAAATTAAATTTACAGTAAGACGCTTTGTGACATCATTATATTATTTACTATAAATGTACAGATTCCGATTGAGAATGTCCAGTTGCACCGCGCCCAGTGTGCGGTGTGGAATCGGTCACTTTGTAGTGTTTAGACGTTACCAAACTATGGATTTACGTGTATATTTATATAGCTCTTAACCTGGTAGATGTCAGTAGATCTGTTATATTGATGTTTTAAATCTGTGGTCCACATTACTTCGCCGGATTAATGAAAAAATGGATAAAAAAGAATCCTCAAAATGTCATCTGAGCGTCCCTCGAAAACATTGAAATGTGCTACTCGGTGATGCATTCAAAATCCAACGTGGTGTTGGAAAAATAGAAGCCGTGCAATGGTAATTACCCACAGAAATATCACCTTAGTCGTATTTCATGGAAACTGAACTTAATGAAAATGTAATCCAACTAAAAACTGTAACTCTACTAAAGAAATAGAAGTAGATTACGCTGCTATCGTAAGTCAACGTAAATACGTCATAACTGAAATATACGACACACAACATCTGCCGTCACAGAAACTCCGGATGTACTTCAGTGCAGCAAGGTAAGTTATAAGAATGAGAACAGTCGCCCACTCTGCATTTGCTCAAATAACATTATCATCATCATCGTAGTTTGATTACACTACATATGTGTATATAATAATAATAATGATATATATATATATTTAATATATATATCTCTCCTCCAGCATAGTTTGACAATTGAAAAAACTGAATGAAATTATATATTTTAGTAAAAAAAAAAAAAAGACCCCACCTGTAATAAATGGTATACACCACAGTGAGATCAAATATATTACTACTACCAAGACACCAATACAAGGCTAATATTTCTAGGATTTGAGCCTCTCTTGCTTTAGTTTCCGTCTGATTTTGGAACACAATGACCTCACATGCCCCTTAAACTATACTTTTGACATACGCATGGAAGAAAACAACATTGTCCAGTGAGGTCTGGCTTGTGTGACCCCAAAATCAGTGACTAAATTGAGCATTTGAGGATTGCATTGGAGAAGTAAGTGACTATGGATTATGCATCATACCATCGTCACATATTTCTTCAATGCAGCTCGTGTTGAGCTCACCTGCTCCGACGGCAATTTTAGGGCTGTACGGTTATATTCTGTATTCAGTCATGCAAATACTCAAAAAATAAGTGAATAAATTGAGCTTTTGGTGTTGACGTTTGATGAAATGGCTATAGGTTATGATGCATCATAACCCATAGTCTTCAATGCAATCTTATGCTCAACTATAGGACACATACACAGCAACGTATGTGACACAACGTACATCAGTTCCTCATTAAATGCTGCTCACAAGATATCTCACAAAATTTCATATTTTTAATGAATTATTATCAATGTGTTTATTAATTCATTATTAATTAAATTAATAACATGTGTATTTGTATATATATTAGAATAAATATATACATTTTAAATTTTCATAATTATATTTTTTTGTAATTTTAAGTATATTTTTAAATATTTTTTTCTAATTTGATCAAGCAAACGGGAAGCATTATGCACAACCAACAGGTGTCTCCGTACCTTTATGTTCCCCCGTTGTCATCTGATGTTTAGAAAAAGTCGAACTTGGTGTTGTTACTTGGAAAACAAAACAAACAAAAACAAAAAACCAACTGCTATTTCTGATGTGATCTGACGACTTTGGACATTGTTGTCAGATTGTTTGATCCAGTATCATCTTCTAGAAAAACAAAAATAACTCAATAAAAGGAGCTGAATGAATAAGGCCCTGGTGGTACCGGCGCTTATTACGTAACCAGCCCGCTCCGCTCGCATCTCCGGCTGGGAGGCGTCCAGAGGTCACGGGGTCCAGGGGTCCGGGGTTCTGGGCGTTCTGGCGGGTTCCGGAGTCCCGGGATCCGGGCTCCGGGCTCTCCTTCCTGGGGGGGTTCCTGGCTCCTGTCGGGGCCGAGCTCTGGAAAGACCCCGGATGAAGCCGAGCAGCAAAGTGTTCAGACGCTCTCTCTGTTGGACCACATTCTGATTCATTCATTCAACTCAACTCTCCTCCCACCAGCCCTCTCCCTTTCTCTCTCCCTCTCTCTCCCTTTCTCTCTCTCTCTCTCTCTCTCTCTCGCTCTCTCCCTTCTCTCCCCCTCCTTTCTCCGACACACACACACTCTCTCTCTCTCTCTTTCTCTCTCTCTCTGTCCCCCCCCCCCCTCCACTCTCTCTCCCTCTTTGGCACTGTACATCCTAAATGGCTCCCTTGTTGTACGGGCTCCTCCACTGTTCTTGTCTTTGTCAACTTTCTCATGTGGAGCGTCTGATGGTGCAGATACTCTGCTGGAAGTTATTCCACTGCCACCGAGGTATTTACAAACGGGGAAACAAAGCTGCGCCATTGTGCCCCCCCCCCCCTCCCCCCGCTCGGCCACGACTTGACTCGGCCCCCGAAACGACGTCGGGGGGCCGATCCCTGTGAGCCGCGGCCACGGCCGCCTGCACGGAGGGAAACTCGGCCGCATGTGACCGAGCTTGGCCCGAGGGGGGGGGGGTGTCCAAGATGTGGCCCGGGGGCCAGATTCGGGGGCCGCCAATTGAGTGACTTGGGGAGGGGGAAAATGAGGAAACGCAAAAAAAATCTGTACGCGTGATAACACTTCAACACACTTTTTGAACACACTGATCTATTTTAAAGGAGACCTTTTGATGGAAAAACTTACTTTTTCAGTGCTTGCGCGCATACATTTGGGTCTGGGCCGACTAACACACAAGCTGCAAAATTAGACGACAACCTGAGTAACTCCGCAGCTCCCATGGCTGGAGGATAGCAAGCACCGCCTGTTGGCTTTCACGGAGCAGCACAAATCTTTTAAAAGAAAGAGGAATTAACACCAACCGTCTGTGACAAAACTGCCGACCGTGGAAATATAAGCATTTAAAAAGACAATGCCGAAAAGAAGAACGGTTTGCGGTAGTGTGACTCGTGGCTGTCCCGCGCGATCCGCTGTGCGTTTCTCCAAACAAAACCAATAAAAACAGTGTTTTTATTGGTTTTGTACATAGAAGCTTTACTTTTTAAGTTCAGAACTGTATTGTTCCTTCGGCCAAGTGTGGATGAAAACGATCACTGCTTTGAAACCTTGGCTCAAATTTTTCCTTGATCATCTCATTTTGTCAATAACAAAATATTTCACAATAATCACAATAAAAAGAACCACGACAATGAATCTATACAATATAACAGATGAAAATACTTGGAAGGAATGACATTTTTATTGGAAAAAAAACGAAGAACAAACCGGCCAAAAGACACGGACCGATATCATCCTTATTATATAACACAAGGTGCTTCAAGTCTCTGCGGCGTACAAATACATGCCCGGCTTGTGGAGCACTATCTGGCGGCGTCTTTGTGTTTGTTCAGCGGAGCATCCTCACTGATCGGGCTCGGATCAGTCCCCTGCTCCTCGCCTCCTCTGTCTGCAACGGTAGAAGAAAGAAACTGGCGTCACCAACACGACCCAAGAGCTGCTCACAGCTTGAAACTGATTGGAGCCATGAGCAGCCGTGGTGGATAGTCATGGAGCTTCTGATTGGCTGAGTGTGACATCACTTATCGTGCCATCAAGCTGTGCGGTTTGCCAAAAGCGAGGACTACTGTAATAAATAGTCATGTGATTTCACCGGGAGGCAAAGGACAGAGAAGCGACGCATATTATCGTCGGCGGTGACACGCACGGTTTTAAAGATTGTTCACGAGTCTATGATCCAGATGGGAGTCTCAAGTCTTTTGAGGAGAGGGAGTCTCTGAGGAGGAGTCGAGAGTCTTTGAGGAGGAGTCTAAAGTCTTTGAGGAGGAGGAGTCTGAAGTTGAGTCTTAAGTCGAGTCTGAAGTCTTTGGGGAGGAGTCTGAAGTTGAGTCTGAAGTCTTTGAGGAGGGGTCTGAGGTCTTTGAGGAGTCTGAAGTAGAATCTGAGGTCTTTGAGGGTGGAGTCTGAAGTCTTTGAGGAGTCTGAAGTCGGGTCTGAAGTCGTTGAGGGTGGAGTCTGAAATTGGGTCTGAAGTCTTTGAGTAGGAGTCTGAAGTCGAGTCTGAAGTCGAGTCTGAAGTCGAGTCTGAAGTCTTTGGGGAGGAGTCTGAAGTTGAGTCTGAAGTCTTAAGCGAGGAGTCTGAAGTCGAGTCTGAAGTCGTTGAGGGCGGAGTCTGAAGTCGAGTCTGAAGTCTTTGAGGAGGAGTCTGAAGTAGAGTCTGAGGTCTTTGAGAAGGAGTCTGAGGTCTTTGAAGTAGAGTCTGAAGTCTTTGATGAGTCTGAAGTAGAGTCTGAAGTCTTAAGCGAGGAGTCTGAAGTCGTTGAGGGCGGAGTCTGAAGTTGAGTCTGAAGTCTTTGAGGAGGAGTCTGAAGTCGAGTCTGAAGTTGAGTCTGAAGTCTTTGAGGAGGAGTCTGAAGTCGAGTCTGAAGTCGAGTCTGAGGTTTTTGAGAAGGAGTCTGAGGTCTTTGAAGTCGAGTCTGAGGTCTTTGAGGAGTCTGAAGTCGTTCTGTTTGCGACTTAAGTGCAACACGAGTCACCTTCTCCGACGTGTGTCGACGCTTTTGAAGGCGTCCTGGATCCCGGAGCCCGGGCCGGACACGGACACGTGTCCCCCGCGGCGAGTCACAGCTTTCTCCACAGCAGCGAACGGGACTCCCGGGCTCGTCCTTGTCGTTTGTGGGGTTCGGTGTAAAGCCGTCTTTCCGGCCCATCTCTGGTTCATAGAACGAAAACCGCTTGTCGCGATCGCAGTCTTGGGCGCGACGGACCCAAAAGATGATGCTGGGTGGGCTGCGCTGGTCGCGTCCGGGCCTCCGATCACCTTTTAGCAGCAAAACAACCTCCCCCCAGCGCCGCGCGACGTCGTGTTTCCGTGTGTTTCGGCTCCCCGCTGACCTTCGCCAAATAATTCATTCATAATTCATTTGAGGAGGAGTCTGAAGTCTTTGAGGAGGAGTCTGAAGTCGAGTCGAAAGTCTCTGAGGAGTCTGAAGTCGAGTCTGAAGTCTCCGGGGATGAGTCTGAAGTTTTTGAGGAGGAGTCTCAAGTTTTTGAGGAGGAGCCTGAGGTCGAGTCAGAATTTTTTGAGGAGTCTGTCGTTTGTGGGGTTCGGTGTAAAGCCGTCTTTCCGGCCCATCCCCGGCTCATAGAACGAAAACCACTTGTCGTGATCGCAGTCTTGGGCGCGACGGCCATCATCGACCCAAAAGATGATGCTGGGTGGGCTGCGCCTGTCGCGTCCGGGCCTCCGATAGCCTTTTAGCAGCAAAACAACCTCCCCCCCAGCGCCGTGTGCAATGTGTTTCCGCCGGTTTCGGCTCCCCGCTGACCTTCGCCAAATAATTCAACAGAAATCCCCATTCGCGCCGAGGCGGTCGCCGCGGGCGACGAAACGCCTCCGGGTGACGGAACGCCTCCGGGTGACGGAACGCCTCCGGGTGACTTCCAGCGGCCCAGTCTACAACTTGTTATTGTAAAGCCCCCCCCCACACCCCGTGTGAGATATATTCGGGGAGAAGGTCGACGTGTATTCGCCTCCGTTCAAAGACCCCACGTGAAGCTTGTTTTGGTGGCGGTTTTAATTTACCGTACGCTCAAAGGAGGAGCGGGGTATGGGACGGGGGCATGAATCTCGAGCAGCGGCACAATAAACCCGTGGAAGCGCCGCGTTATTCTGGCCCGGTTTCACACGGGCATCAATCACGGGCCCTGCCCGGCCCCGGCCCCGGCCCCCCGCCTCGGCGGGGGCCCCCGGGCCTCTGCCTCTTTAAAACCGGTGTTCCCCCCCCCCCACCCCAGCCGGCGCCTCGTGAGAGCTTCCCAGGTGCTTCCCAGGCCTGAAAATCACACTTAAAAATAGGCGATCAACGGAAGCTGGTTTTTGTGTTGCAAGATCAAAATTGCAAGGCTGCACCGGTTCCTCTGTTCAGTTCCGCGGTCGGAGCTCCGGGGGGTTTGGGTTGGAGTCCCGTGTCACCGCGTGGATGTTTACTGTTGAGCTCCGGCCTTTGAGCAAGGCACTAACCCTGCAAACACACACACACACACACACACACACACACACTCACTGTCCCTGAAGCCTATAGGTAGTAAGATGGAGTCACCCTTTAATGAACTTGAGTGTTCATTAAGTTTAGACGATTTAGAAGTGTTTTTCAAACCACCACTGCACATAAATAATATAAACTATGTCTTGTGTTGCAAGATCCAAATTGCCAGGCGGCACTAATTGGGTCTGATTCATCGGTTCCAGCAGAACAGCAGCTCTGTGTTCGTCAGGACAAGCTCGAGTTTCAAAGTGAAAGCGAGAGAGATTACGAGTGATGAGACCCCGGGAAGGTTCGACTCTCTTTTTTGAGCGAGTTCCGGGCGAGTCGCTCAGGAAAGATTGAGTAGAAGATTTGAATGCGAAAGATTTGTTTGCGATGAACGAATCGTTTGGGGAATCTCGCATCACCAACCACTGGTAGACCATAATAATAAAAATAATAATAATAATAATAATGATGATGAGCACAGTTCTACATGGTGATGTTTGTACAGTAGTACTTAGCAGGATGGTGGTTTAGTGCTTCAGGGACGATGCTGAGGGAGGGAAGTGGAGCAAGTGGCCTTCACTACGTCCACATTTGTTTTTTGGGGGGGTTTTGTTTTCGTACCTGAAAGGATTTCTTCTCAACCCTGCATTCTCACGCTTTGCTTGTATTTGTATTGATTTGAATACATCTCACATAAAATCTGATTTTGCAACGCCACTAGTTTTCAGCGTTACCAGCGTTTTCTTGTTTCCCGGGGGCCAAACGACAAATATGTTGAGCTGAAACGCCGTGTACGGTAGTTTTTAAAATTGATTGTTTCCTCCACCAAATGTTGCAGTTGTTTGATTTTTGCCCTGTCAGCATTTGATAATTGGAGTCTGTGAGAAAGTGTGAGTAAATTAATTATCACATTAAATCCAACCTGATTGCGAAAAAGGTTATTTTAACACACACACACACAAACACACACACACACACACACACACACATATATATATATTTATATACACTACTCACAAAAAGTTAGGGATATTCGGCTTTCAGGTGAAATTTCAGGATGAACCTAAATGCTGTTCACACATCATGAGACCAAGACGACACCTAACAACTGATCAACAGTACCTCGCCATAGCGATGATTCAAACAGGATGTTCTCAGAGGGAAGTGGCCACTGAGCTTAGAGTGTCACAGAGGGTCATCAGCAGCTTGCAACAGAGATACAGAGACTGGAAGAGTCACAGAAAGGCATAGAAGTGGACGTCCTTTGGCCACATCCCACACTGATGAGCGCTTCATTGTGAACAGTGCCCTGCGGAACCGGATGATGATGCCACTCAACTCCAGGCACATTTAAGGGAGGTGAGAGGCACAAGTGTCACATCAGACCATTTGAAACCGTTGACATCAGCGTGGTCTGCGTGCTAGACCACCTGCAAGGGTACCTGACCACACCAGGGAGCATTTACGCTGGACGAGGGACCAGGGGCCTCAGTGCTGTTCTCTGATGAAAGTCGATTCACATTGAGCAGAAATGATGGCCACCAACGATGTTGGAGACGTCAAGCAGAGCGCTATGCATCAGCCACTGTTGTCACCAGACGAGCCTTTGGTGGTGGTGGTGTTACAGTGTGGGCAGGTGTGTCTGGTCAATACAGAACTGCCCTACACTTTGTGAATGGTACAGTGACAAGCCCATACTACCTGAATAACATCATTCATCCAGTCATTGTGCCCCTGCATGAACAACACAGGCCTCATTTCATCTTCATGGACGACAATGCTCCAGCTCATGGAGGTGGCATCACTAGGGAACGGCTGCTGGAGACTGGGGCACCTCAAATGGAGTGGCCTGCACTTTCTCCAGACCTGAATCCCATAGAAAACCTATGGGACCAGCTGAGTGTCTGTGTAGAGGCTCGTAACTCTGTTCCCCAGAACCTCAATGACCTGAGGGCCGCCCTTCAAGAAGAGTGGGGGGCCAGGCCTCAACAGACAATAAGTCGACTTGTGAACAGCATGAGACGTGGTTGTCAAGCTGTAATTGATGCTGAAGGGCACATGACAAGTTATTGGGACATTGATATTTTTTGTTGTGGTAAACCCACCACTGTTGTTGGCTTTTGTTTCAATACATTGTTTGAGATGACGAAATCACCATTGCATGCTTCTACTTAAATGCCCTACTTTCATGATATAATATCACTGTAGCGTGAACTTTTTACATTTTCCATAAATTTCAGCCGAAAGCCAAATATCCCAAACTTTTTGTGAGTAGTGTGTGTGTGTATGTGTATATATATATATATATATATATATATATATATATATTTATATATAAGAATAAATAAATAAATATAAATGAGAATAACTTTATAATATATAGTTAACTGGGGGTAAATTAGAATACATATTTATTCATATATATAGTATATATATTAGAATAAATGTATATTCTAGGTTGCCCCTAGTTATATCAACCAGATATTAGAATATATATAATTTTTTAGTTGTAGTCTAGTTCTTTAGGCAATGCAGACTCAATGTGCTTCACATAAAAAAAAAAAAACATCTTACACAATAAAACAGGATTTTAAAAGAATGCATACATAGAATACAAGACATTTAAATAAAAAATAATAATATATATATTTTTAAGAATAAAAGAGTAATTAAATGTAGTGCAAAGTTTGCAGTTTAGCAGAAAGCAATGGTGAACATAAACGTTTTTAATGCGGATTTAAAAGTAGTCGGTGTTGGAGCAAGTCTCAAATCTTCTTGAAGTTTACTCCATTTATTCATTTGTTGCAGAGGAGCTAAACGCTGCTTCTCCACGTTGTGTTGTGACTCTGGGGACAGTGACCAGACCGGTCCCAGACGACCTGAGGGGTCTGGAGGGTTCCTATTGCGAAAGCATTGCAGTGATATAATTTGGCCCAAAAACCATTTAATGATTTATAGGCGAGCAGCAGTATTTTGGAATCAACTCTCTGACCCACCGGGCCGGCCGATGCAGGGATTTGAGGAATTGCCGTAACGTGTTCACATTTTTTTTGGTCTTTGTTAAAAGTCCAGCGGCAGCAGCATTCTGAACAAGCTGCGGCTGCTGAAAATCCTTTTTAGGGAGACCTGAAAAGAAAGCATTACGCCAGTCCAACCTCCTGGTAACAAAGGCATGGAACACCTTTTTCCCCACGTCCAGGTCTTGTTTGGACGTGGGTCCTCTGAGTCTTGCTGCTGTTTTTAAGGCGCTAGGCGGCCCGCTTTGTGACCGACTCAATGTGGCTGTCGAAATTTAGGTCTGAATCCGTAACAACACTGAGATTTCCGGCTTGGTTTTTTTGGGGTTTTCTAAAACAGGGGGTCAAGGTGTGAGCCGACTTTTAGCCTTTCTTCTTTGGCACCGAAGATAATTATCTCGGTTTTTGTCCGCATTCAGTTGAGGGAGATTCCGGCACGCCCAGACATTGACTCAATGCACGGGCAGAGCAGATCTATAGGACGATGGTCATTTGGTGACAGAGCTACACATGTTTGAGTGCACGGTAAGCGACGTTGTTATTTGGCGTAGCTTGGCCCAGCGGGAGCCTGCAAAGGTTGAATGGAGGTGGCATAAAGGACGGAACCTTGGGGGACTCCACGCGTCACGTTAGCCAGCTCAGATACGTCGTTGCCAATGGAAACAAAGTCGTTCCTGGCTTGTGGATATGACTTGAAGCGGCCTAAGACCGTGCCGGGAAGCCCAAGCCAATTTTTCCGGCCCGTCCAAAGGTATTGAGTGGTCAACAGTGTCGAAAGCAGCGCTGACGTCCAAAATTTTTGCCTGAGTCGGTGCTATCATTTACAACTTTAATAAGAGCAGTTTGGGTGCTGTGAAGGGGTCGGCGTCCTGATTGAATGTTGTCATAGCAACCAGTTGAGGCTGAGAAATAATTGAGAAACAACTTTCTTGATGATTTCACTTACGAAGGGTAGATTTGATATTGGCCTGTAGTTGTCAATGATAGAAGCATCTAGATTAGACAGATACTAGAATAAATATATTATTTTAGTGTAACCCTGTGCGGTGAGTGTAAAATTTGTAGAATGTGTTTTTTAGTTTTTTTAACACAGTGCAGAACAATGGAAAAATGACCTTATTGCCTTTGGCTGTCATAGTGATACCCATAAACCTATTCATGGAGAAATACATCTTTACATTTTGCCAGACATATTATGAATTATTTTATTGGATGAGAAACAATATTTCATAATTATATTTTTGTTAGGTTATTCAAATAATTGTAATTTGCTTGTTTCCTTCTGTGCATCTACCCTATTTTATCAGTATTTTTTTGTTGTGGAATGTAGGTTTAATTTCGAGAAATATGCTAAATAAAAAGAATCAGTTGAATCTACTGTAAATCTCATAGATTTAAATGACAATTTAGTACCTTCATCTTTTTGCACAGATTGATTTGAACGTTTTAAATGGCGACCAAAAGGCAACTCAGACATAAAAGTAACATCACAAGCTTTGGTATTTACTGTTTTTTTTAATAATTAATTTATTTTTCATTATTATTATTATTATTATTATTATTATTATTATTATTATTATTTTACGTTTATTTATTTATTTATTTATTTTTCTTTGGAAAGGACCGAGAGCCTTTGTGAAATTCCATTTTCCACCACTAGAGGTCCTCAGACGCCACAGTTTCCTCTCAGTCCCTCACAGCCCCACTCACATGGCAACACGTGCCTTAAGTTGGGAGTGGAGATTTTGGTGAAATCAAAGAGGGCTCCATACCAGTCTCTGATTGAGCCACAGACCAAATCAATGTCCAATACAAAGTACACTGGGTCTCAAGGGGTTCATTAGCGTGAAACTCCTTATTGTTTCCTTTGACCTTTGACTGTTTTTTCTCTGTGACGCATCAACTTGATGCTGCCCGTCGACTGCGTGTATGTCACGGCTGTAACATAAACATGAAAATAAACGACAAACAAGAAAAAATTATCTTTATCCCGAAAACAAACAATAAAATGTACCTTTGACACACACACACACACACACACACACACACACACACACACACACACACACACACCAGATGCCTCTTTCCCACCTAATGTCCTCTAATGTCCTGCAGCATGGCCGCCTGTAAATAGCTCATCTAATTTTGTATTCACAAGGTCTGGTGAACTTTAGCATCTGCTCTCGTGTCCACACATAATTGGCAAAAAAAAACAAAAAACAAAACTGAAAAACTAAATCTAAAATTCCCACAACCAGACAGACTTGAGGTGGGGAGCCTGAAACACACCGTACATATCTGTACTGTAAAACTGATTAAGAGTAGACGTCGAACAAACTCTTGTCGAACAAATGATTTGGCCCAAACCGGTTAAAAAAACAGGTCCTTGATTTAATACATTTCTTCTTTTTTTTTTTTTAATCCATTTCATCAATTTTTATGCGTATCCATATTTGGCCTTGTCGGGTGAAGAGCTTCAACACGTTCCCGGTTTATGAAATAAAAGCTCAGACGGAGCTTGAAGAGAAAAGCCTCGGACGCTGCTCCCCTCGAAAAAAAACCGGGGTGCGGACGCCGGTTCTGCCGCCTCGGGCGAGGCCGCGGGAGGGAGACTCCACCCCGCCGGGCCGCCGGGCCGCCATCCCAGCGCCGGCCCCGGCGCCGGAGCCTCGGCCTCAAACCAAACCCGAACAATAAGCCACGTTGTCTGAGAGGGGGATACACGTGTCGGCTTCAGAGTTTACCCTTCGCATTTGCGTCATCGTAGGAGTTGGACGGGGACCGGCTGTGGGTCAAAGAGGATTGACTACATCCCAGAATCAAGGACCAAGAGGGAGAAACATCATTTATCCAAACGCTCAAGGACCCGTGTGAGCGGCGGAGATTGCGTGTTGTTTTTTGCACCGGCACTGCTCCCGTGGGCAGCCGGAGGGTAAAAGTCCAGCTCCTACAGCTCCAACCTGCGTCTTGACCCGTTCAAAGTAGCTGCTGCCAGTTAAAACACCACCTTTGCTTATTTTTTTTTTCGGCTGACGAGCTCAAATCCTCACGTTGCGTAAAGATCAGTTCCTTGAGTTTCTCAGCAAACATGTTGCTCGCTCGTAAAATACTTGAGAGCTGCTTTTTCACCGTCTTTACAAGAACCTGGAGGAGTGGTGGAGTATATATGAGGAGTGGTGCAGTATATATGAGGACTGGTGCAGTGTACAGGTATATGTGGAGTGGTGGAGTATATATGTGGAGTGGTGGAGTATATATGAGGAGTGCTGCAGTGTACAGGTATATGCGAACTGGTGGAGTATATATGTTGAGTGGTGGAGTATATATCAGGAGTGGTGGAGTATATATGAGGAGAGGTGGCATATAGTATATGCAGAGCGGTGGAGTTTATATGTGTAGTGGTGGAGTATATATGAGGAGTGGTGGAGTATCAGGAGTGGTGGAGTATACCATATGCAGAGTGGTGGAGTTTATAGGTATATACAGAGTGGTGGAGTATATATATGAGGAGTGGTGGAGTGTACAGGTATATGCAGAGTGGTGGAGTGTATTAATGCGGAGTGGTGAAGTATAGTATATGCAGAGTGGTGGAACATATTATGCAGAGTGGTGGAGCGTGTGTATGTAGAGTGGTGGAGCGTGTGTATGTAGAGGGGTGGAGCGTATGTATGTAGAGTGGTGGAGTGTATGTATGTAGAGTGGTGGAGCGTATGTTTGTAGAGTGGTGGAGCGTATATGTGGAGTTGTGGAGCCTGAGCCCTTGTCGTACTGTCTGTTGCACCCAGACTCTTGGGTGCATTTGGCACCTGTCGAGACTGGACCAATGTCCAGTCCTGGGCCATGACCTCCCGGCAACACGGCCAATTAATGTTTACATGTTACTGTAGACGAGTCTGTCCACAGAACCGGGTTCGGGGAAGGAGACGGAGACTTCTTGGCAGTGAGGCGCCGACACACCGGCGGGGGGGGGGGGGGGGTTTATTACATCAGGCAACAAAAAAGGCGTAAACGTGAACACGATCAAGACCGAATGATCAAAACAGGATTGTATTGGTGATCGTCTGGGTCTGGGGATGTGGTCGTCGGGGTCAGGGCATGTTTTTATTTCAAAATCGGTGGAACCTGTTATTTTTCAGAATCTAGGTCCGTGAAATTGAGCAGAATTTACCGTGAATTTGGTATGAATACGTGTACGTGAAGGCATTATAACTTGTAATTTGAAAGATCCTTCTCTCCGACTAAGCAGCCATTACCCTGCTCTTTTTTCCACAGTAAACATGAATATAAACCGTATCTGAAGAGACAATTTGAAGCCTCGAGTCTGGGTTTGTGCTCGCAGCCTTGTTGGCAGGTGGGAGCCCGAGCTTTATAGTTTTGGGCGGCGACAGTCGGGGGAAGGAAGAAGCACGGCCGCGTTGCTCGATTTTCAAAATCACAACTGAGACACCCTTTGGAAGGCCTAAACTTCTTGCAGAGAAAACGCATTGACTTTCTTCTTCTTTCCTCTTTTTCAGCTGACTTCCACCAAAGTCTTTCTTTTTAGCAGTTTGTCGAGCCTCCGCACTGGCTCGGAGGAGAGAGAGACCCACGCCCCAAGCAAGGAACGAGGACATTGCCAAGACAGCTGGCACTGCTCGTCACGGTTGAAATTTGGAGACAATGCGCTGATTGCACAGACCTAGTCTGCACTTTTGGCGAACCTCGTGGCTAGGCGGCTGCAGTTAATCCGAACCTAAAATAAACGGGTCTGCTGACGAGTCGCCCCCGCAGAGCGCGGCACGTGAGGGTGTATGATGCAGGTCAGCAGGTTTGGGGGCAATTCCCCGAAATAGCAGCTCCATCAAAGGACGTTTCTGCTGAAGCGATCGGTGCCATTAACGTCCGTGCAAACTCGCAGTAACACACAGGTTCTTCTCCAAAGCGGCGGAGAGCGGCGCCACGCTCGCCGCCCCTCTATCTTCTCCCGGGAGAGTGTTTTTTTTTCGTTTTTGTTTGTTTTTATCGCCCTGTGCCCTGGGATTCTACAGGGGTCAGACCCCTCCCGTATTTTAAGGGACAGGATTTCACAACGTCCCGTCCTTACAGCGCTCGCTCCATAGAAGAAAAGCACTTTTAGGGTCAGTGTCAAAGTAAAAAAAACCAAAAACGCTGGGCTAACAAACCGACTGGGGTCAAGGATCAGGACGAGGACGAGGACACTGGGCGCTCTATTTGCCACTGGAATCACGTTTCTCATCTTTATTATAATTAAAGCCCCGTTGTCAGTTGAAGGCTCTATTTCAGGATTTAGTCCAGAATGACATATCGGTGCTCATGTGACTGAAAAATGCCTCTCACGGGTGTCGGGATTGAAGATAAAGACCCAAATACTCATTTCCTGACTTAGGTGGGACACAGCCACGGCTGGCCAGCGCCCTTTCTTTAACAAACCCAGTCCAAGGAGAGGTTTGGCTCAAACAAGATAAATGGCTCCTCGGTTTTGTTGACTCCACTTTGGCTCGTGTGCAAAACCAAGAGTCGTTCTGGTGACCTGCTGCTTGAGTCGGCGACGAATCAACATGACACATGCGTTCATGCGGACTGGCGACCTCGAATTGTTATGGAGGCGTGGCCCAGGTTCTAACGACCAACTGACTGACGTCACACAGGCGACGGTTTTTTGGATCCAAAAACACACCTGCCATGACCGCTTTTTGCCATAGGTGCCGCCCAAAAAAAACAACGAAACGGAATTCTCCGAGATTGCCACTTAATGATGAATAAAATGTTGAAAAGCCTGTTTCTACTGCTTTTGAACGCATCGATATTAAGTGTCTCATCAAAATGGTTTGAATCTGAAAGGGAGAGCCGTGTCCCGTGAGGCGAGTCTGAAGGTTTCGGTGGAAGGTGAGGTCGCGGCGCTAATTCAATTTGAAGTCGCTGATTGATTAACTTTGATATTGAATCACCGTCGCTCATGACCTCCCCAAACCACATGATCATGTGACCCCAACCAGATGATTTCCTCGGTCTGGCACATGATACGAGCAGCGTATGAGCTGGGAACCCATGTTGGCTTGCTGGAGTGTGGGGTGTGACAGTCACAGTACACACACAAACACACACACACACACACACACAGGGATACTGTAGGTCAGGCATGGAGGCATGGCCAAACTACGGCAGGTCCGGCCTAATTGAATTTGATCCGGCAATCGATGGCTCTGTGGCGCCTGAGAGAGTGACCGAGAAAGTCTCCCCATTACAGAAGTGCAGGAGTTATCATCTACAAGTTGTGGAAAGGTCACAGGGCCGAGTCACTGAGGGGGATGGAGACTCCCCGGCAGTGAGGTGCCGGCGCAGAGGAGTTTTTATAACATTGAAACAACAAAGCGTGAACGTAAGACATAAATCCAGTCGCACAGCGAGCGTCAGTGTCCGTGCGATCTGGTCCGCAGGCTCTTGGCTCCTGCACCACGCCATCCTCACCGCAAGACAAACAACACGTAAGAAAACTCTCCCGCCCCCTCGTGCGCCCCACACGTGAAAGAGTATTCACACACAAAAAAAAAAAAAAATCCAGTTTTTACCAAACTCATTATTAGGGAAGGGAGGAAAATAAATTCATCTTGAATAAAAACACTGTTTTTATTTGTTTTGTTTGGAGACACGGGAAACGGGGAACGGGGACGCACAGCGGAGTGGAGATCGCTCCCTCTCCATTACGCAATCCACCTCCCCTATCCAAGGCGGAACAGGGGTTGTGTTGTTGTAGTTGTAGTTGTGTTGTTGTAGTTGTGTTGCAGATGTTTGTTTCATACAGGTAAGAAACCAACGAAAATAAATAGATTCAAAATAAAAACACTGTTTTTATTTGTTCTGTTTGGAGACACGGGGGAACGGGGACGGGCAGCGGAGTGGAGATCGCTCCCTCTCCATTACGCAATCCACTGCCCCGAGGCAGAACGGGACAGTCCCTTAGTTGTGTTGCAAATGTTTGTTTCATACAAGTAGGAAACAAACGAAAATAAATAGATTTAAAATAAAACACACGGGAAATCCGAGAAAGGAACTCTCTGAGTTGGATTTACCTTTTTCATTTTCCAGACGAGCAAGAAAATAAGGAGACGAAATAAAATGGAAACCTTCCTCTAAATCCCAGTTCAGCCTTGAGCCCCGCGCCGCGTCAGGCTGGTCCTGTTTGGATCCACCTCCATCTGCAGCGAACCTTCTCCGTCATGAACACCGACAAGTCGATATGCATCCATTGATATGCATCAGATATTGGCGATGAGTTCTGAATATACTGTATATGAAATAGATACATGCCCTGATAGAAAGGGTTATGAAAGAGAAAAAGTATTGTCATATAACTGAATTTGTTTTAAAGCAAAATATACAGGTTTAGAAACTTGACTGCGGAGAGAAAAAAAACGGAAACACGAAAAAACAACTTTTTGCGCTGATTAGAAAAGGGAGTTAGCCGACCTGAATGAAAATAATAACAATCCTAATCGGCCAATTATGCACTACTGCTAAAACAGATCTCTGAGAAAAATCAATTAATATCACAATATAATTTATTGAGCGTGGGGGGAACGTAATAAAATGTCGACTCGCAATGCGGCCCCTCACCCGGCCTGCAGAACTCTATCCCTGAAACCAAAAAGTTTGCCCGCCCCTGCTGTTGGTGCTTGATAGAGTCGTCCATAAAAACCTTGAAGAACAAGATTAGTTGGGATTATGTTGATTTTAAACGGAACGATAACATTTTTGAATCACGGGAGTAAATCAGGAAATATGTAGACATGCAAAATCTATATTTTTCAGATGTAAACGTCAACAAGACTCGGACACTGAGTGTGTCCTGGTGATCTGCCGTGTTAATGCTGGTGGGTATTCAGGTGTAGGGTATATTCATATAAATAAATACATATTTCATAGTTGAGCCTGAGTCATAATAACCCTTCGGTCCTGATTAGTTTGGCTTAGTTGCTCGTGGAAAATCTCTTGCGTGGCATATCCACTAAGTCAGGTGAAGCGTGTTGATCCAATCCCTCAGTCCAGCGGTGCAGATCCGTTCCCTACGTCGGCGGGGCGTCGGCGGAGGCCAAGTCACACACACACACACACACACACACACACACACACACACACAATTCATAACGATGCTGAATCCTGCCTGATATTGTTCATTTGATACTTCACGTGCCACGCCCTGCCTGGTTCAGTGACTCTGCAGAAGCAGCACATACAAGACCTCTTTCATAGCCGTCCCTCCGTCCAATTCGGATTTTCTGCCATTTCGTCGCGTTTCATCACATGCGGGCTGATCACAAGTTTGTCGAAACCCAGGCCGAAAAAAGAAATGCGCCCGAGGGGGTTCGGGAGAGGGAACCTTGGGTGAGTTGGTGGAGCGGCGTAGCCATCTCAGTCAGGTTGGTCAAGAACCCTCATGGCACTCAGCTCAGAGCGCCGTTCATTTGAATGTACCTGGTCAAAGGAAAAGTGTTTCTGCAGAGCTCATCTTAAGTCCGAATAAGAGCCGAAGTTCTAAGCTGATGGAGGAATTGGAAGGAGACATTTGACCAACCTGGTGGAGATGGGGTGGAAGTAGGAGCTGATATTGGTGGAGATGGTGTGGAGGTCGGACCTGATATTGGTGGAGATAGTGTGGAGCTGGGACCGGATATTGGTAGCCATGGGGTGGAGGTGGGACCCGATGTGGGTGGAGATGGTGTGGAGCTGGGACCTGATATTGGTGGAGATGGGGTGGAGGTCGAACCTGATATTAGTGGAGATTTGGTGGAGGTGGGACCTTATATTGGTGGAAATGGTGTGGAGGTGGGACCGGATATTGATGGAGATTCGGTGGAGGTGGGACCTTATATTTGTGGACATGGTGTGGAGCTGGGACCTGATATTGGTGGAGATGGGGTGGAGGTCGGACCTGATATTGGTGGAGATGGTGTGGAGCACAGACCTGATGTTGGTGGAGTTGGTGGGTGGGTGGGACCTGATACTGGCGGAAGTGGGGCCTGATCCAGGTGGAGATTACTTGGAGGCGAGACGGGGTGGAGGTGGGAGCTCAGCCCCACCACCCTCTCAGTTAACGTCAGTCGATTTCTCTCCAGTTTTAGGAGGCGCAGGCCCTACATCCTCCGTGCGGTCGTAGCATGTGAAAAGCGCGTGGGTCAATGAGAAGCCTGTCCTGCGAGGACTGACCCTCGCCGGCCCTTATCCAGGTCTCCAGCTTATCCAGGAGCCGGGGGATGGGGCACGGTCGGGGGCGGCGTGACTCGGGGGGCTGTCGGAGTGTCACTCACTCGGTCAAGGTCGCGGGACATTTATATTGATTGTTTTTACTTTTTTACTGTGCCGTCAACAGCGGGTTCGGCCGCTTCCATTGGACGCAGCGGGGGCAGGTCGGCCTGCGCGGCGGTTAATGATTGAAGACCCCCTCCCCCGGCGTCTCGTCGGACGGGGGCCCGGGAGTCGACGGCCTCTGTGCTCGAAAGAGGATGACCGGCGGTGTGGCCAAAACAGAGAGGGCCGGCCAAGGCCCAGGACCCGGCGGCGCTCGGAGCGCCACCCCTCGGCCCGTGCTCGGGAAAGCTCTGGACTGGGTTGCGCCCCCACCCCCACGTCTGACGTTTAATGGCCCCCCGGCCGGGAGGTTGGCAGCTATTTCGACATGGCCTTTATACAAGGCCCGAGGCGCTTTTCGGAGGGCCTCGGGGGGGCCCCCGACGTTCCTGACCCGAATCAAACCGGATTCAACCTGAGATCCGCAGTTTGGTTTGGCGTTTGTTTTCATCGCAGGGAGAGCAAGGTTTTCAGCCCCATAAAAGACATGACATCATCAAATCCTGGGCGTGTTGTTTGAACTAATGTTTGCCTGTTAGGAAGCGTATGCCTCTTGCAGCTCAACCTCCCACGGAAATGTGTGTTCAGGTGACGCACTAGCTGGTGTTTTTTTTTGTGTGTGTGCATAAATTCTTGCGTAAGCGTGTGTGTGTGTGTGTGTGTGTGCGTGTGAGTGTGCGTGTGCGTGTGCGTGTGCGTGTTCGTGTCCCCACAGTGGGAACATGCGGAGAGCAGGAAGTGTTGACCTTCTTGCGGCAGCGGTTTGATAACGGATGTTCGCACCGGGCGTGTTATTTACACCTTTATTGCAGCACACAACGCCGACCTCAACAACAACAACAACAACAACAACAACAACTACGCTACATCTTACCACAAGAGGCCGATATCATATCTGGCGGTGTCCAATATTAACTTGTATTTAATGCCGTGTTTGTGTGTAAATGTTTGACGCTGTTGAGCGATAAGCACATTTATTTATAATAATAATAATAAAAATAATAATAGATAATGCATTAGATTTATAACGGAGATTTGTTAGATATAAAATATATTTAAAAAAAACTTGCAAAAAATATAATTAAAAAAAAACATATATATATATATATATGTGTGTGTGTGTATAAAATAAACCGTAAAAAGAGAAATGTATTATGCATTTAAATTAATTAAAAATGAATTAAAGTCTAGTAACTAGATGTCCCTCACTGTCACATCTGTTTTGGTCTTTGGTTTGGTTTAACATTCAGTTTATTTTTTATTCATTTATTCTGGATTCTGGGAGCAAGGCCAGTGTGCGTGCGTATTTTTCGGAATCAAACTGTGAAAATCTGGTGATAAACGGATTCCCGTACTCTTATCCGAAGTGGGTAAACAGCACTGGGTGGTGCCCGCCGCCCTTGCGGACAGACGTGCTCGTCGACAAATAAACAAACCACGGCATCGGCGTCTTGACTCGAGAGGACGAAGACGCGACGGCGAGAGGCCGATCGCCTCGGCTAGATTTCAGACTTTGACTGGGCCAGGAGAGGATTCTTTGTCCTGCGTGTTTACACATTACATAAAGTTATGTCAACTGTGGGACACATTCCGTAAGGTTATGTCAACTGCGAGCTCCTGAGGGGCCCCCATGTCGACGTCCGACCGGAAGGTTGATGCTTAAAAAGTCCCGTAACTAAAAGTTCATGGTGGTTAATACTCGGACTGAAGACTCAAGTATTAAATGATGGAGTTATGTCAGTGATAAAAGTATCCCAAATTTCATTAAATGAATCAACGTTGTTTTTGGATATTGCCAATAGTTTTTACATTGAGATGTAATCTATTAATAACTGCAACCATTGGGATGTGGTGAGATTATCTCTTTTTCCACTTGATAATATTGTTTTCTCGGCAGTTGTTAAGGCCATCAAAATGGGTTGGTGGTGTTTCAGTGGTGGGTCGACTGAGGAGAGGTCACCGAGAGGACATACAGACGGGGAGACTGGAATGCTGCGACCCAGAAGGGTTGATAGCTTCTTGGTGATGTTGGTCCAGAATGCTAGGATAGGTGGGCAGAGCCAGAAGGCATGGAAGTAGTCATCTCTGGTATCAAGGGAACAGTGAGCGCAAATGTCTTCCTCCACAAAAAAACACTTTGACTATTTTGACTATATTCCGTGATATGAGCTCTGTGCAAGACCTTATATTGGGTGAGTTGCATTTTGGAGTTGCGGGTCATAGAAAAAGCACCTTCAATGGACACGTGAGCGTCAGAACTGGACCATGGAGCAATTGGAAGAAGGTGGCCTGGTCTGATGAATCACGTTTTCTTCTACATCATGTGGATGGGCGGGGCTAGGGTCCGATGTCGCAAGTGTGCGATGAAAACAAACAAACAAACATTGTGATGCTTGCATGACTCAGTGACTGCGGCAAAGAGACACCATCCCCTTCCCGCATGACATGCCTCTTCATTGAGCAATAATGTGAGGGACACATCTACAAGCCTCATAAAAATATTTATATATTTTTTGCTGCCTATTTGACTGTATGACTGTGACCCTGGACTTTAAAGACAAAGATAAGATAAAGGTACTTTATTGATCCCCAAACGGAAATTCCAGTGTTGCAGCAGCAATGACATACATGGCAAAGCACACATAATGTACAAAAACACAAGTTTTTGAATCAATTACTATACTGTGTGTGTGTGTGTGTGTGTGTGTGTGTGTGTGTGTGTGTATGTATGTGTATATATATATATATATATATATATATATATATACGCACACACACACTCTTATTTATTCATATATATATATATTTACATACGTACATATATACAGATACACATACGCGTACACACGTATACAGATACACACACATATACTTGTGTATATATCAACATACATAGAAAAGAACTACATAAATAAAAAAAATTTAATAAACTAATATGAAGAAAAAAGAATGTAATAGAATTTTCTATTTCTATTTATTTGTTTCCAAGGATCAAACAAGGTCCAGTTGCCATCCAAAGTCACATTCAACACAACAATAACAAATGACACGCCTCGCCCATTTGGGAGGGTGTGTCCGTGGGCGCGGCCAATCAGATTGTCCGCTCTTGTGCGCGTCAGGCCGGTGGGCGTGGCCGACGAGGGGGGGGGGGGGGGCGCAGGTTACTGAATAGAGCCGGTGTCCGCGCGTCCCAGCCACAAAGCACAGCTGTGATCAGTCGAACTGGGACGTTTTCCCTCCTTCCAGCTCTAACCGCTCGGAGTTTTACAGGCGCTTTAAGTTTTTTCTTCCCCCGTCAAGTCTTATTTCTACATTCAAGAATGTTTCCAGAGGCGAACAAAGGGTGAGTCAATTAAGAATCATTATTATGATGATGATGATGATTATTATTATTCTAAAGATATTAATTCAGTATAAGGATATGCAGACAATATAAAGATAGGAATACAATATTAAGATAGGAATACAATATAAGGATATGAATACAGCACAGTGTACAATCTTTTACTTGAGTTAAAGTAGAAATACCCTGGTGTAATTTATGCTCCATCTATCAACAGAATTACAGAATACTAAATTATCACCAAAGCACCACATTGGCTTTCCTACTTCTGTAAAAGTGTTGAAGTACTTGCTGTTAGAGTAAAGGTACTTGTCAACGCTGATAAAACCTGTATCAATGAATAAAATACTGTTGTGCCTTTTTTCTTCCTGGAGATGATTTCTCATGCATATCCTGATTACAATTAAAAGAAAAAAAAAAAAGGGCAATAGCAAAAAGAAAGCATTTTTTGGTATTCAAAGGGTATACAAATACAAATCATAATAAATAAATCACAATAAAATAAAGTAACACAAATTTATTCGAGTAAAATGTATAGATATTTGATTTGCGTAAATGTACAAATTACATACATTTATGATGGTGTTCATTATGGTGCTTGTCCTGCTTTTCATATCTACACCTTATCACCTCAACCATCCAAATTGTTGGGCTTCTGGTGCTGATTGGAGCTTGGGCAAAACCAAGGCCCAAGTTCTTTCCGGTGGATGGGTGTCAGGGGTCGGTGATAAGCGGCGCAACCGTAATGACCTGGGGGCGACGAGGATGGAACGCTGGGGAAACCTTGCGAGGTCGGGTGATGAAATAGTAAAAGAAACGGACCCGGGGACAATTTTGGGGGGATGGGTGCACTCCACGTGGTGCCGGGGCTAGTAGTGAAACCAGACAGTATGTGGCGTGGCCTTTTGGCGTGGGCAGGGTGCAGCTGTGACTCTAAAGGGGTGTGTGTGTGTGTGTGTGTGTGTGTGTGTGTGTGTGTGTGTGTGTGTGTGTGTGTGTGTGTGTGTGTGTGTGTGTGTGTGTGTGTGTGTGTGTGTGTGTGTGTGTGTAACATGGCCTTATTAGTACCGTGTCCTCTTAGATTACTGCCCAGATCATGTTATCTCATCACCCGATAGGACCCACTTACTTTCCCATGTGCAGGTTTTCCTCAAGTAATTTGTGAAAAAACGGATGAAAAAAAGGAATCGTATTTTCTAAAACCACCTGTCCTAACCTCAAATCTTTGTCCCCCCCCACCAGGTACAGCTACGAGGACTGCAAGGCCACCGCTGACTGGCTGCTGGCCCAGACGGCACTGCGCCCCCTGGTGGGCATCGTGTGCGGCTCAGGCCTGGGAGGGCTGGCGGACATGCTGAAGGATCAGGTGGCCTTCAACTACAAGGACGTCCCCAACTTCCCGCAGAGCACCGGTGAGTTTTCGCGTCCTGAAAACCGTAAGATTTCCATCACAAAACGCCTTGAAATGAATTGGATCGCCGTTTCCAAAAGCATCCCCTGTCGCCGGTTACTGTTTTGTGGTTATACCGAAGCTGTGTTTTCCCTCTTATTGGTTTTCAATGGACCGTGAAGGAAGAGATGGGCCAAAAGACCTGCTTAAAACTTGTTTTCCATCCTAGTAATGCACACACTATGGGATTTAGCCAGGGTGATCACGTGGGATCGCACATCTTGGGTTTCTGGCGCGCACTATAGGAGTCGAGGGCGGCCCGGCTTAAGATGGACTTGAGATAAAATCAAACCAACGTCGCAAGGATCCCCCAGGATTGCCGTCCCAGGCAAATGTTCAAGATCCTAAGAGCAAACAAAACCAAATCTCTTGCCTAAATGGCCGTGACGAGCGCGCTCCCCATCACCGGCAATGGTGGGACGCGGTGTCTTCTGGGACGCCTTTGAAAAGTATTTGGGGGGAGTCTTTTGGCGTATCCCTGCCCTAAACCGCCCCCTTAAGACTAAAGATTCCCTGAGGATCCCTTTGGGACCTTGGCCCCGGAGGCGGGTCCTCCGGTGTGTTCCTCGGCGCGTCCTCACCGGCTGGTTGGGCTTCTTTTCAGTGCACGGCCACGCCGGACGCTTGGTGTTTGGGACGCTGAAGGGCCGGCCCTGCCTGTGCATGCAGGGACGCTTCCACTTGTACGAGGGATACCCCATCCAGAAGGTAAACCCCCACCCCTCCACCCCTCCACCCCTCCACCCACCGACCCCACATCCCTGAATGCATGCCAAGTGGTGTACAGCTTGTGTTGAGGAACGGGCTCTGCAAACCCCCTCACCATGACGGATGTTATGAGAGCTGGAAAACTGGAGCGTTCTGTGCCGACTCACTACTTACTTATATGGCTAATGCATTCTGAGGTATATGTACTTTACTTGAGCAATACTACAAAAAGACACACAAATACCACTAATAAAGATATATACATTTAATTCACTACATTTATCTGTGACAGCTACAAGTACCCTTTAATTTAATGGGCCTTAGTGTTGCCAGTGAGTTTGTAAAAATAGTTATTTTTTCACGTTTTTTTTTTTCTTTTAAGATTGAGTTTGCCAACAATGAAAGGAAACCATGGGTGCATCCAAATCTGCTCCTTTAACACTTTCAATCTTCATCAACAGAAGTTCACAACAAGAACGCAACTTTTTTTTTTTTTTCCTCTTGATATTTGAGTGTATTTGATATCGGGGACTTAAATACTTTTTTTCACCGCTGGTTAATGGACGTGCAGAACGGTCATTTGCGAACCCCGCCGATATATCATGGTCAATTTGTGCAATAAATCTATACAATATTATTCAATGCACCGTTATAATTTATTTCTATTATTATTATTATTATTATTATTATTATTACTATGGGCTGCCCCCTGAAGGTCGACGAGCTGAAACCATCATTTATTTTCAGTCAGTGGGGGAGGGGAGGGAGAGAGAGGGGAGGGCTCTTGAACGCCCGAAAACAACGCCCTGACCGGAATCAAACGTGCTTCCGTCAGATCACGCTGCCCATGCGCATCTTCAAGCTGCTGGGCGTGGAGACGGTGATCCTGACCAACGCCGCCGGCGGCCTCAACCAGGACTTCAAGGTGGGCGACATCATGATCATCAAGGACCACCTGAACATGCCCGGCTTCGCTGGGAACAACCCTCTGGCCGGGCCCAACGACGAGAGGTCCGTCCGTCCGCCTGTCTGTCTGTCCGTCCGTCTGTCTGTCTGTCATGGGATAATGTGCAGCCTTTTTTCGGCGTGCCGGGCGTTATTTCGCGATAACGACGGGCTGGCTGCACAGTATCCCGCTCATAACGCAGGTTCTCGTAAAAATAAAAACCTAAACTGAGGCCGTAAGTCCAGGCGGAGGAGCGCCGTTGTGCTGAAGTGACTTGTCGCCGCTGTTGACCAATCAGAATGGAGTATTCCACAGGCGCTGTAGTATACAGATAAGTCATAGCCTCGGTGCTAAGACGAGGTTTGGATCTACGGCAGGTCAAACACAAGCAAGCTCTTTATTCAAGTCTGTCGGGTGACCCGTCCGTGGTGTTTCCGCCCCGGCTCGGCCTCGGAAAGATAATCCCTCCCTTCCGCCCTTTCTCTGACCCCTCGCCCCTCGCTCTCCCCCAGATTTGGCGTCCGCTTCCCCTGCATGTCGGACGCCTACGACCGGGAGCTGCAGCAGCTGGCCATGGACGTGGGCCAGGAGCTGGGCTACGGCGACTTCCTGCGGGAGGGCGTGTACTGCGTGCTGGGCGGACCCTCCTTCGAGACCATCGCGGAGTGCCGCATGCTGCACAAGCTGGGGGCGGACGCCGTCGGTGAGGCCCCTTCCCGTTTGCACTCCGGCCCCCGGGGGTCCCTGCCTCTAAGGCCGACAGAGGACGTTGGAGCGGAGTGCGGTGTTGTCACGCAGCGTTTTGTTGTTCAGAACGTTGGTTAACACACTCCTTGCGATGAGAGTTTATTGTGTCCTTGGAACCATTTTGTTTTCCACCCTGGTACACAGCTTATGCACAGATATAGATAGATGGATGGATAGATAGATGGATCTATCGATTGAAATTACTGATGCGGTTGTTATTTTTTCAGGGTTAATGTATAAATTAAATTATTTGTAGCATTTTTCAGTTTTATGTATATACATTGCCAAATTGTTGTCTCTCTATATATTTATTTCTGACTTTATACATCGCTGTATACATATCTATAATCTCTCTCTTGATCTACTTCTATCGCTGTCTCTATCTTTATATATCTCTTATCTATAGCTGCTTTATCTCTCGCGCACTCCAAGTCCATTTATCTGTAGCTATATCTTTATCTAGGTGTGTGTGTGTGTGTGTGTGTGTGTGTGTGTGTGTGTGTGTGTGTGTGTGTGTGTGTGTGTGTGTGTGTGTGTGTGTGTCTCCACCATAACAATAATTGACTTTGACTCCGATCTCAAGGTGCTCCAGAACATTACTACATGTATTTATTATGGTGTGTTGTGAATGTCACCCCCTCCCTCCCCAGGCATGAGCACGGTGCACGAGGCCATCGTGGCGCGTCACTGTGGCATGCGCGTCTTCGCTCTGTCCCTCATCACCAACCAGGCGGTGACGGACTACGACAGCGAGGAGAAGGCCAACCACGAGGAGGTGCTGCAGACCGGCAAGCAGCGGGCGGAGCAGCTGGAGCGGCTCGTCTCCACCCTGGTCACCAAGATAGAGCACAACAACTATGCCTAGAGGAAGAGCAGCCCCAGCGCTGGACTGGATCCGGACCCAAAGGAAAGCCCAAATGTCCGAAACGTACACTGTACAGAACGGCGTTGACGTCCGAGCCGCCGTTTTATTTTCAGCTTTTCGTCTTTTTTTAAATTCTTTTTTTCTTGGCCTCTACGTGCACATTCCTTCACCCCCCACGGCCGCCGTGTTTTTATAGCTTTGAGGGTTGTTTCTTGTTTTTAACTTAATATTTTCTGAACTTGTATAAATATCCTGTAAATTAACTTAACAGTGCTTAGATCTTAATATTATGCTGTATGTTGGTCAAACATTTACATTTTTCGTTGTGTCGTTATGTATTATTGCTTTTTCTATTTTAAAATGTTAATAAAATTACTATTTATTACACAGCCCACGGCGTTTTTCACTGATGGATTGGGAAACAATCCATTTAGGGGACGGTAGCTCAGGAAGTAGAGCTGGTCGTCTAGTAATCTAAAGGTTGCTGCTTGGATCCCAGGCTCCTCCTGCTAGCATGCTGTAGTGTCCTTGAGCAAGACACTTAACCCCTCATTTCTCCTGATGGCTGCGTCTGTCGGTGTTTGAATAATTGTAAGTCGCTTTGGATAAAAGCGTCTGATCAATGACGAAATGTAAATATAATGTAATGTTTTCGGACTAAAATGGGAAAAGTCACACAAAGTAAGAACGACATCAATGAAAACATGCAGATTTTTATTTTATTTTTTCTTTGATGAAAAAATGTCTGTTTATGGGTTTGATAGAAATACTCCACAGCTAGAAACCGTCTGGTTAAACCGCCGTTCGTGAGCAGACGTTTGGCAATCCTTAGATCCACATGTGTACGTGTTCCCTTTTACGTCAAATCCCAAAATGTAATGTACACCATTTGGGGGGAAAAAACTTCTTGATGGACATTCTCCACTGAATATATATATGTATGTATGCATGTTTGTTTTCCCAAATGATATATTTTTGGAAAACAAAGCCCGTAAAAGCACAGTGATAACTCAGACGCTACATCGCATGCAGACAACGCACCGCCTCACACCTCCACCCACAACATCGCTGCATCGTGAAAAAACGTGGCCGTTGACAACCCAGGGCCAACGTATGAAAGCCAAAGTTTAAAAAGTATTTCCCGCATCTTGCCGCCTTTCTTTTCTACTTCTGACAGAGAGCACCCTAGGCGAGCGTCGACCGGATCGAAACGAGGACTCGCTTGACGCGTTCCCAAAAGAACGGGCGGCTATAAACAAAAAGCCCCCGAAAAACAAAATGTCTAATGGGTAATTGGCTGTAGGTGCCTTTCAGTTAGTTTTGTTTTTTGTTTTTTTTTTATCTCAGACTTCGTGATCAGTTCTCAGATCTAACCGGCCACCAGAACCAAAGACCGCTTTACACTGAAACCGAAAACGCTCCCAACAGTTGGACCCTGTCGACATCATGTGCCGACGCACAACACTATCACTTCCTGAACGGCAGGGCTCTAAAAACACCATTTAAAAACTCTTCGGATACTTTATTTACTTTTTTTTTTTTTTTATCTGCAAAAAGTCAGCAAATTCATAAAATGGCAGATTTACTGATGGTGAACATGGTAGCATCAAACGTTTTTAATATATATATAGTATACTGTACATGCATTGAATGCATCTCAGAGCTTCGATCAGGTCTGGCAGTGCCGAGGGGGCGGGGCTTAACAAGGAGGGGCGGGGCTTAGCACATGCGGCATACGGCTCTCCGTAGAAATTAATGGATTTTCCCGTGTGTTGTTGTCGTTTATCCGATTCAGTGTAAAGCCGGCTTCAGCCTGCGAGACAGCGTAATTGGAGCTCCGGTCGACGGAAAACCGGATCCCTCGTCCGTCGGCAAAACCGGGAGACGAGTCAAGGCGACGCTTTGGCACGTGTTCCCCGTACGGGGCCGCGGCGTAAAATGCTTGACTTTTCGAGTCATTTTTTTTTTTGGGGGGGGGCGACCTCAACGGTGCGGGGGAGAGGGTAGGAGACAGGAGAGGAGGGGAGGGGGCCCCCGGAAAAAAAGGCACTTCCGAAATGACACATTGGCGGGCCCCGGGGCCTTTTGGGGAGGTCCAAGCACCTCCTCTAGGCGAACATGGTCAGGGAGATCCACTGCGGGAGCAAACAGAGGGAGAGAGAGAGGGAGAGAGGGGGGAGAGAGGGAGAGAGGGGAGACGGACGAGTGAATCGCTGTTCAAACGTGACCTCGCGCGACTCCAAGTGATGGACGCGTGCTCGCTATTTTGGAAGTCGGTTTAAAGTGGAAATCCATGAGATCGTCCGCGTTGGGGGCGGACTGCAATACAAGTCCTGGGATTCAATTTCAAACTGCCACATTTCTTTTTATTTTTTATTTTTTTTAACTCGACGTCTCTCTTTGCTCCTCCAAGTCGGTCAAAGCTTTTCCCCGTAAAAATTTTGCCTCAGTCCCACGGCTGTACCCTTCCCGGGAAAGGCGGCCGACCCCGCCCACCAACAATGGAAAGCGCACATGCAGCAGAGGAGCACGTGCATGACGCAAATGGCGGTTTCTTTCAAGTGCCGGTTAAATAAAGCATCAAATATGGGCTTTTTATTTAATTTTATTTTTTTAACTTAATAATCTCACGGATTCCCACTTTAAAGAGAGACGTTGAGACCCATGTTCAACATGGTGGAATAAAGGCCGCGGAAGGAATGTGAATATGTCATGCCTGGAAGAAGTTGAGCGATATGACACCGTCTGCGTCCGTGTCCATGGTCTTGAAGGTTTCTGTCGGGCGAGAGGCAAAGGAAAGAGGTCACCTGATGCTAAAATGCAGAACGGAACCCGAGAACACAGCTTTCATTTCATGGCGCGTAAAAAAAGAAAAACGCCTCAAATTAACGATCATGAATGGCGGCATTTCATGGATCTAAAAAAAAACAAAACAGATGAATCAGATAAATCAGCCCTGCTAACTGTGACTTAACGGTAAGTTAGAAGTATTAGGACGTGTATTTTTTATTGACTCATTTCAGCTGTGATATCTTCAGGCGTAGTTCTCTCGTTGTAATTTCACTCCAGTGGAGGGCGCCACCCAGTTTTACGGCGACGACAAGAGAGACGCGAGCGAGGATCCCGAAGCTGGAGAACCTGTTGTAGCAAAGTTTGCAAAGATTGATATTTAGGTTTCTAACTTTAAAGACGGTTTTCATTTCCCTGAACGACAATTGTGATTTATTTCGGGTCAAAATCCGCGTGGATCTCCGGTGAGTTGCCCTCTGTCGAGCAGGCCAGCTACCTGTTGCTAATAAGCGATGCTAGGCTAATTAGCCTATCTGCTGTTATCTGCTGGATCCGTTAACCACTATTATCCAAACGATAAGGACAACTATTCTAAGATTTAACGTTTAAAATGTTAAACAAACGTGCCAGGTAGTAGATTTACTCCGAATTAATAATTTTTAATTCTCTGGAAGGGGCAATAGACAACTTTTCAATCCACCTGGAGCAGATTGCTCCACCCTCCGCCATTTCCGCTAATGGTTGCACTTTGACCGGCGCAATTCCTGTGACGCACTGCCGTAAATCTATCATTTTCCCAGGGATTCGTACCTGATGGATTCGTACCTTCCCTATTGCATGGTGGTGTGGAGGCTTATAGGGAACCAATCTAAAGGCCGACGGTGTCATTATTCTATGGCCATCACGCTGTGCAGCAAACATTAACTTCATAATGGTAATTTAAAGCGAGAAAGTTGTCTATTGCTCCTTTAGGATTTTAAATAAAAAATGTTAAACAAAAGTATTTTCTTTTAAATGTCAGGAAGCAGATTTACTTGGTATAATAGACCAAGTATTATAAATATATATATATATATATATATGTTTCATTTCACTGCATATATGTATGAAAGTATGTATATGTATGTGACCAATAAACCTCTTGAATCTTGAAGTAAATCTCTCAAACTTTTTGATATTATGAGTCAAAAAGTTTGAGAACTTACCTGTATTGGTGTAAGTCAAAGATAGAAATAGCAATTACTTGCTGGTGCATTAATGGGGGATTATCAGCTATTTACTTCTCAATACTTGGCATTTTCATAATCGTTTTCCAGTAAATTTCCCAGAATTCACTGTGTAATTAACGACCTCTAGTTTTAAACGGGTTTCCGGGAATCAGCCAAAATCGGCAAGAAGTTTCTTTTGTTGCTTGTTTCTAGGTCGTGCGTGTTCTCATCCCCGGTGCATGGAGGTGGAAGTGAAACCCGGTGTTTATAGGACCCGCCGCCCACCAGCTCAGCTTCCCCGGGCACGGAACGTTCCCACAACCAGGCTAGGGCGGCGCAGCACTCACTGAACATGGTCTCCAGGCGGACCAGGCAGGTGACGAAGTTGTCGAAGTCGACGGAGAGGTCGGCCTCCGTGTAGCGCAGGATGATCAGCTGGAACAGGTGGTTGGTCAGCTTGATGCCTGGACGCCGGGGGAAAAAACGAAACAAAAAGAGATTCGGGAGTGGCCGGGGACGCTCGAAACAACGTCATTTCTGCATAGCGATGCCGGGGAAAAAACGGCGCGTGTACCGAGAAGACGCGAGAGATGAAATGACTCTACGAGGCAAACGCATTGCTTCCGAAAATTAGTCACAGCTTTTACCAGTTGTGGGGGCGGAACATGCACGGCCGGTGGTGACAGGATGAAGAAAATCAATATCCAATATCTTATCAATCAATTGACCGATTGAAAATGGGTCAAAAACAGCTTGGCTTTGACAGGGCTTAATTCACTCAAATTCAAATGGAAAAATCGTGAATTTGAGCCAGGCGGTAGGAGGGGTATGAAAAATCCTGAACTACAGATAAACGTTTGATATGGAAAAAAAATAACAGCGGTCATGGGGGGGGCGTGTGTTGACACTTTTGCAAATTGCAGTGACTCAAAAATCGTAAAAATGGATCAATATCTTAAAGATTGTTCAAAAATATAGTCATGTCAAACCCGCATATAAAATAATAATATATCTCTAAAGCATATTTCGCAATCTGTTATACCCCTCTGCTTCGGGTTAGATCTGTTTTGCCATTTTCAGGCAAGGGTGTTTTACCTCATTAAGCCACCCGAAGCCTTTTAGAGCGTCCCCCGTGAGAACGACTTGGACCCGGTTTCAAAGCGTTTGAAAGTACGATACGGTTTCCATGGTGACCGCGGTATGCGTGCGCCATTTCCCTGGAATTTTTCGCCCGAGGCAGCGTCACCGCCGTGCCCCCGTCAGCATAACCGGCGGTGAATCTGTACCGAGGTTTCCACATTTGGGCGGACGGGAAGGTTATTACCTGCGGATTCCAGGGCCATCCGCATCTCGTAGGAGCTCATGGTGCCCGACTTGTCCACGTCAAACTCCCGGAATATGGTCTGAAACGGTTGGAAAACGATCAACACAAACAGAGTTACGGAGCGGGAAAACGACCCCGCTTGGCCTTGTCCCCGCGCGCGCGTGTGACCCGGGTGTGGTGCGTCGGCGTCCTCACCAGGTAGCGTTTGATTTTCTCCCACAGGACGTGGAACTCGGTCAGCCCCAGCTTGCCGCTGCCGTCGCTCTGCGCGGGCGAGTCAAGGACCTCGGCGACCGTTTTCCGTCAGTGTTTGCCTCAAAATGTAAACGTAAGCGTACATGTGGTATGTGCGTACACGGGTGTTCGGCGCAGAGCGGAGGCGAAGCCCACTTCACGCCGAACGCGACAAACGACCGCGACAAAGCGGAAGCCCCGCGAAAAAGCTGCGGTGCGCGATCTCCGGCCCCGACGAGTTTTCGCGACCAGTTACGTCGGTCGAGTTTTTTAACGGAACCGGGATAAAAACGAGGTAAATAAGTCACGTATAAAAATGATGACGTTATTAACTTTGGATTGTTTCGCACTTGGGGATCCAGATGCGGATACGCACTCGGTGTGAAGCTGGCTTTAGTATCAGGTAGAATCAGGTTTTGAACTACACGGTCCGAATATAAAATGAAAAATGGATAAATCAAATCCAATAAAATGTCGTTTATCAAACTGTCATTTATATAAAAAAAACAACCCAATTTGAATTCAAAAGCATTGAGCAGAAACTCAAGTTCGATTCAAGTTATTATTATTACTATTACTAGTTATTGTTGTTATTATTATTATTATTATTATTACTACTATTATTACTACAGTTATTATTGTTATTATTATTGTTATTATAACTACAGTTATTGTTATTATTATTATTACTACTATTGTTACTACAGTTATTATTGTTGTTATTATTATTATTATTATTATTATTATTATTATTAATAATAATAATAATAATAATAATAATAGAATTTAGCAACAGTGAATCTGTGAGCCAGTCCTAGAGAAAGGCATTGAAGCCCTACTCACCCATTTTAAGTCGTTCATGTGAGGCTGGTGATTATTAAACTATCGACACAGGCACTCCGAGGATCAAATAAATATTAAAAACGTTAAAAATGAAGGATACATCCATGAGGTTTATCATGGTGCGGCAGGACTCTTTGGTGAAGCCGTCCGTCTTCAAGTCTTTATCTGTAGAGGGAGAGAGAGAGAGAGAGAGAGAGAGAGAGAGAGAGAGAGGGAGGGAGACATTTATGTGAATTTTTTTTAATGGTTTTATCCCAAACTTGTTTATTTTATCGTTAAAAAAAAAAGTCTGAAGAAGTGACATCTGCTCTTTGGAAAATGACACCAACTCAAAATAATAAAACTTCACTCCTATATTTATCTATATTTTACACAAATATGCACAGACATTTTAATCCTATTTAACAATTGCATGAGCCCAAAATCGCGGTACGCGTAGTAAGTTCTGACACTGACGTTTGCTGATGATCCTGTTGAGGATGGTTTGCAGTTCTGTGACGCTGATCTCCATGTCCTGTGGACGCGGAACAGAAAACACCAAACCAGTGACTACGTTACCCACGATCCTTTGCGGCAAGCCGCCCGCTCCGCCCCCCAAATGACTTGAGCGCCACTCACCGGTCCTGCCAGCTGTCTGAAGAGGCTCTTGAAGCCTTGGTCGATCTGGCTCTCATCCAGCATGGGCTGGAAACGGGCGCACACACACACACACACACACACACACACACACACACACTTTGAGCATACTATGGTTTTGAACATATCAAACACGTTCACCTATTAATTTGACGTAACAAATAATTGACGAGCAGCTTCAGTCGTCTTACCTCTGCAGGAAGTTCTGCTGTGACGTCATCATCAAGCTCCCTAACGACGACGACGAGAGGAACAGTCAGATCATTGTGTACCGATGTTTATAAATATTTTATGTTGACGCCAAGTAGATCGACTTGGAGAGTGATGCGTTTTAAGACCTTTTTTCAAGGCAAATTTGAACAAAAGGCACAAATCATCAGTTTGGACAACAGACACGTTGACTGATGCAGAGGAACCTGGCTGAACAGGACATACAGTATCTATAAATGAAATGGAACAAAATAGTTTTGCTGAAATCGAGACCTTAATTAGGACGGTAAGACCTTAAATTCCAATATCGGACTCTTCAATGATTTTTAAGGCCTAATATTCGTAAAAACTGAAGTTAAGACATACACCCTCATTTCATTGCATGTAACACATTTCGATTATTCCAATGCAACCTCTTGCTTTCCAATACAGAACCTCCTCACGCCCATACTCACTCGGAGTCGGCGGGCTTTTCGGAGAAGACTCTGAGGACGAAGTCGGCCTCTTTCTGCGGCTCGAAGGTGGATGGCACGATGATGTACTCGCCGGCAGGGAGCCGGCAGCGCGAGCTCACCTCCCGCAGGTTGATGAAGAGCTCTGAGCGGGCGCTGGAGCCGTGGGTGAGGAAGAAGTCCCTCTTCAGGTGGACGCCCGACCTGCCCTTGAACTGAGACGAGAGAGGGACCCATTTGGACACACTGGAAGCATTTTATGTGATTTATAAGAAGTACTGGCAGCATTTTGACTCCTATTTCAGTTTGATAAATGAGGAACATAATAATCAACAAACTAACTCAAAAAACAACACAAACACAAGTTCATGTCTTTCTGGGTCTGACAAAATGTGACAACTGCTTTCCAAATTTTTAAGCCTTTATTTACCCCAAGACAATGCAAAACTGACATTGTATATTTAGGAAAATAAAACTGTCTTAATAGCTCCTCTCTGTAGATTTATTCTATACTCTTCATTGTTCTTCTCCACCCAGGGACCTAAGCACATTTTAATTGCACAATATATGTTCCTTTAATAGTTCCTACAAGGCATACTTTAAAAGACGTAATTACGTAAGTATCACTCCATGCCACTAGGGGGCGCAGGATGGTTCCGTGGGACCTATTTCCAGGGGGAGTTGCCCTGTAACGGCGGCGGCGGCGATGAAAGAAGCAGGAACGCGACAGCGAGAGGAGACGGCAGTGGCTTTGGTGGATTTAAAGATGAAAAGGGCATTTGGACCAGTCGCTACACGGGGAGCTCTCAGAGCGAGCCACAGGCCAAGTTGACCCCCGGGGTTTGCACCAAAAACACAGAAAGAACCCGTATCACCGTGACATTTTGTTCTGAACACTGTTTTTTAAGTATGCCTCCGCCCTTAAGCGTTATTGGCTGAATCATATATTCTAAAATGTGTATGTTGTTTTGACTTCATTTTTGAAAGTAACGCTCACGTCAAGAGAAATCCTCTCAGGGAAGCAGGAACCTTCTAGGACTCTGTGGTGGGACGCCTTCATGCCTCACGTAGTTTCTTCAATCAGATGATCGTAGTGGATGACCTCCCTTCTGAAGCCTCGACGGCTCAAAGAGATAAGTCGTTGGCTCAAAGCTTTGTGACTCGAGGGTTCAATACGAGGTGAGGGTTTTTTAAACCGCGAAAAACGGGAGCACTTTAAAAAGCGCCCAGAGACAGGCAGGGCACGTGAAGGAGACCTGGGGGCGTGGCGGGTCAGACGCTTGGCTTAATGAGATAATCTCTGTGCTAATTATCAGCACTTTAGGGTTCAATCCCACAGTTGCTCTTGAGCAACGGCAGTCCAGCATCATCTTTAGTCTCAAAAAAAAAGCCTGCATCGCCAAAGGCACATTTAAATGTGCCCGGAGTTGAAAAGCTTATTATGTCTCAGTGGCTCAGTGTGATAAGCCCTGGGTTAGTTGTCAGGACTTTGGGGTTCAATTCTGTGTTGCTTTTAAACATCGAGAGTCCACCATCGTCTTTAAAAGCGCCTGGAGAAGAGGGCAGAGTGTGAAGGGGACCCGGTGGCATGATGGGGTTGATGGAGCACGTCTGTGGATGTTGGGCAGGTGACCGGTTTGACTCCCTCTCTGCCCTGGCACCTGGATCGCAATGACAACAAATCCCACTGTGGTGGGTCTGGGGGGGGACTTGGCACCCCCCCAGCTTCTGGGAGCAATAACACCAGGGGGTTTTCATGGAGAAAGTGGTGTGTGGTTGATGTTTTTGCGTGTCTTCCCCCTGCAAGGGGATGTCATCAAATTAAAAAGAGTAAAACTACAGTGGAAGTTTGGAAAGCTGTGGATGCATCACACTGCACAGCACTGTTGGGTTCCTGCTCCTCTGAGATTATCTTCACTGGTTCATCTCAACATGGGGGTTAAAGGTACATCCGAAGACTGGCTGGCTTATGCTAGCCGAGTTTATGAAAATCCTGAGCTGCTGGGGATCCTTTTATCAGATGATTGAAGGAGAGGACAAACTTAAATAGACGGACAAAAAAAACCCACTCAGTAGCTTAAAGAGCTGAGCCGCTGTGCAAGAAGACTTGAGGGTTTGATGCAGAGTGATGCTTTTGAAAGCCAGCACCCCAAGGTTGGAGGGTGATGAAGATGTTCAACCATACAGCTGAACCCAAACGGTCACACGCCCGATCTCCACTTGTCACCTAACCCTCAAATGTGACTCTGGACTCAAACCTGTGACGGCGGCGTCCAAACCCTTTATATCACAGAGTCCCTGCCGGGTTACAGCTTCTCGGAGATGATCTTCCCCGGTTTCCCCCGACGAGAGCATCACTTTTAAGAACAGGCGCGATATTTCAATCTCCGACCCGCAGGCGTTGCGGGTTGATGTCGTTATAGTCTTTTTATTCATTTGAGCCATGAAACTTTGACTCCTCCGAGGTGAAGGTGCCATGAGTGCCGGCTTGCCGGTTTGTATTATGTAATAATTAAATTCAATTCTAACTTGTAAATTAACTGTCATCTATCATAAATGTCATAAATTCACTGATAGTAAGATGAGATAAAGAGGAACAGTGAGATGAGACACCTACCTCATTGGGAACCTGGAAAAAAAAAAGAGAGACAGACAGGATTTAGATAATGCGTCGCGAAGGAAGCATCAGCATTTCATCTCCCACTCTCAGACTTCAGTCAAGTTATCCAACAGAACTGGCGTATTTAAGAAAAAAAAACATGATGATGAACAACATCAGCTAGAAACGGGGAGGAACAACAATAGCATCACAGCAACCGCACATAAAAATAGACTGAAAATGAATCACTTCATCAATCTAACACACTGACAAAAATAGCTGAGTATGCAAAACCAAGTACACCGTATTCCTTTAATCCCGCTGAGGGCATCTTTATCAGACGCAACTTATTTTATCCAACTGAAATAAAGTCGTTGCGCGTTCCGCCGCTGACCTCGTAGACGGCGAAGCCGATGGTCTCCATGTCCTGGCCCTCCCTGCGCTTCTTCCTGCGGTCCTTCTGCATGAGGGCCACCAGGAAGCTGCAGTCCGACTGGCCCGCCGTGTCCGGGTGGTGCAGGGCGATCTTGAACTGGGGGTTGATCCAGAAGGTCGCTGAGGAGGAGGAGCGCCCAAACAAACACTCAGGGGCGGGTTCACAAAGAATGAGATCACGGCCGCTAACAGCGCCCTCAATTGCGGCCCCTATCTTCGGATTCATAAAAGATATTGTACTAATGATATCCCGGCGCAAATGAGGCCGTAAAGTTTTGCCGCCGAGGTTCAATGCATTGAACTCGGTTCGATGCCATCTTTGATTCAAAGCCAATTTCGACCACTTTATCGCTATTCTCTATGACTTTCAGTGATAGCGTCACTCTAACTGCGTGTGGCTAGTAGCGCAGGTGTTTACGAACTGGACGCTATTTGCGACGAACGGATATGTTTTTATCGACACACACTGGCGTACCGGGGAAGTTCCTGCAGCCCCCGGCGGTGCTGCCCCGCCTCCACTCGCCCTGGTAGAGCGACGTGCTCCACTTCTTCAGCTGGCTGTGCTGCAGGGCGTCCGCCGTCAGGTTGCAGATCTCCAGGCGGCTGAACTCCCGCAGGAAGTCACTGAAGGACATCCTGGTGGAGAGAGGGAGGGAGGGAGAGAGAGACAGCGAGAGGGTGGTGGGGCGAGCAAGAAGGAGTGAAATGATAAGACTGCGGAAGGCGGACATTTCCGGGTGAAACGTGTGCGCGCGCGCCATGGTGTTATTGTGTATTCTCAGGAGTCAAGAGTTAAAATGGTTAATAAATTGTGGTAGTTATAGATGTTGATATTTAAAACAGCCAAAGGAGTCTCATTATATTCCATAGAATGCAAGGAGCATCCCTTCCAAACCTTGAATGCGTTTTGTTCTGGTTCCTCATTGTTCATAAAGTATCAATAAAGTTTGAACGGACGGCCTCACCAGAACTCTCCGTCCTCGCTGCGGTTCTGCAGGCGGGCTCTGACCGACCGGTCCACAGAGTCCCACTCCCTGGAGCTGCAGCATGAGAAGAATCACAGCTGGTGTCAGACTGGTGTCAGACTGGTGTCAGACTGATGTCAGATTGGTATCTAACTTGGTATCGGACTAGTTTCTAACTTTGTCTCAGACCGGTCCCAGACTGGTGTCTTACTTGTCGCTCCAGGCCCCGGTCCACTCCACCTCTCCCCAGGGGTTTCTGATCCGGACCAGCTTGGTCAGGTTTCCTCGGTACACCACCTGTAAAAGGAAACACCACATCAAAGTACACCCTTGCCCTCCGCCGCGTTCCGCCCGACCGGCCCCGGACTCACCTCGTCCACGCCCGTCACCGAGTAGGCGTGTCCCTTCACCAGCTTCTTGAACGTGACGGCCTCCATGTCTCTGGTGTTGGTGATCTGACCCGCAGAGGAGGGAAGGTGCGGATGAGAGTCAAGTAGAAGAGGTCAAAGGTCGCCAGCAAACTAGATTTTGGACTTTGGACCCAGGTTGAAATGGACCCATGATCTAGTTTTGGGCCATGGCAACCAGCATCGGCGAAAACTGGCCACTCACTGGACAATTTCTACCCAAATCATAAAAAGCTCTATAGTTCACGTGTACCTTTTAATTCCTTCCCCATTTCTGAGACATGTCGAGGGAAAAAGGGCTCATTTTAAACCTTAAACTTTATTTTTATAGAGGTTTTTCTGGGAGGGGGCGTTATTTTGGGGTGTTTTTTGGGTAAAAGAAAGGCTGTTTTTCTTCAAAGGTTGCTATTTTGAAAGGACCTCCAATGGAAAAACTCTCCATCTTGTATACAACGCTGTGTTCCTAGACCTGAGATGTGAACTTCAATGTAGGTGATTTGTACGTAGGCCAGATACTAAGAGTACTAGTGGAGGACTAAGAAAGAAGGAAAGAACAAGGAAAGAACAAGGAAAGATAGAAGGAAAGTAGAAGGGAAGAAAGAAGGAAAGATAGAAGGAAAGATAGAAGGAAGGATAGAAGGAAAGAAAGAAGGAAAGTAGAAGGGAAGAAAGAAGGAAAGATAGAAGGAAAGAAAGGAAAGAAAGAAAGACGGCTAGAAGGAAAGAAAGAAAGAAGGAAAGAAAGAAAGATAGAAGGAAAGAAAGAAAGATAGGAGGAAGGAAAGGAGGAAAGAGAGCAGGTGATAAAGGACATGAGGCACATTCTTTCCCATTCTTTGACGATCAGTGGGATTAAAAGGGCAACCTGCAGGTCGGCCTAAGTCTGGGAAAATGATGCGGAGATTCAATTCCAGAACGATTTTCATTTTTTCTTTCTCCAAAAATTGCAGCCAGATGTTTACACGCCCTCCCAAAAAGATCGGACGTCGCCCGCGACCTTGAACGTGACGATTATTTTCCCACTTTCCTACTTTTCTTTTCTTTTCTTCAGTTTTTCCGCGGGTCCTTAAAAAGTCTCAAAAAGTGTCAAATCCAGCAATCTGAGTTTTACACCTTTAGATGTCTTAAAATTAAGAATTGGTGTCGGGAGTGATGCTGCGTTCACGGGAACTCGGAAAACTGTAATCTGTCGACCACGCCCCCTTGTCACTGGCCCAGATGTGTAAAAATTGGCCTTTTGTACATAAATATCAATTTACTGTATTTTTCCCCTTTCTGCCTGGAAAACAAGTGAAAACTGCTTCATGACAAGAGAAACGGTCTCAAACTAGCAGGCGCAGCAGAAGACGTAGATGAGTTGGAAATTAGCGAAAACCAAGACAGGTAGCGGGCGGCACTGACGTCGATGGAGCAGCCGAGCAGCGAGCCCCTCTCGATGGCGCGGGCGATGACGCTGTAGAGGTCGGTCGGCGCCTTCCTCAGCTCGTACATCTCCGTCACGCCGCCCGTGAAGTCCTCAAAGCCCTCGGACGTGCTGCCGCCCGACAGCGCCTCGTAGCAGCCGTTCAGCCTGACCGGGTGGGGTTAGGGTGGAGTTTTAAACCTTGTTTAAAATTTGTGCATTACTCTGTGAATCCATTTCATATCACACGCGTGAAACTTCTTTTATTGCGAGCAATTCATTAAGACAAATGAATTGCTCGGACAATGACAAATTTGCATTTTTGTTATGTCCCATAATATTCACTCGAACCTGTTACATGAACAGATTCCCCCCTATGGAATATACCGCACGTTGAACAAGAAGTTGCATCGTCTGAGTTCCCAGAATGTCGTGGGTAGAAGTAAAGTTACTACAACTCTGTTCAACAATGTTACGACAACCCTGTTACTTCAACCCTGTTACTCATTTAACTCTGAACCTTGTAAAATGTAAAAAAGTGATATCATTTCCTGATAGGGGTAAACACATGTTTTTGAATGCTGCATGTTTTTGTTATATTTAAAAACAAAGCTGAGTTTTTCCACGTACTTGGCATAGGCCTTCTCCAGCAGCGCGCTCCAGAACTCTCCGCCCTCCGCCGAGTGGACGAACAGCAGCTTCCCCTCCTTCACCGGCAGCCGGTCGTCGATCACCACCTCCACCCACTCCCCGAACTGCCAGAACTGACGGAGAGACCAAAACACAAACAGCGTGTTATTTATTTTTTTGTCACGTTTGCAAAAGAGACCCGAGAATAAAATCACGTCCATAAAATCGGGACTCCACCTCCGATGGAGATGCGAAACGGGCGTGGCCAAATTATTTATGAAATTACGTCAATTTGAAATGTATTTCATTTGTAATGTATTATAATAAAATGTATTAATTTGGAACATAAAATGTAAAAAACAAACGTTTTTTATTTTTATCTTATTCTATTTTGCTTTCTTTCCTTCCTTCTAAGTTCGTACACTCTATTTTATTTAAGTTTGTTTTTTAAGCGAGTTAAATTTAGTTCATATATCTTAAGGACTGGAATGGGATAATAATCCAGAAATGGATGAAGGAGAAACTCAACAGTAGATTGTGGAGCGAAGCCAGCGCCTCACCGGCACCTCACCCCGTCGGCCAACAGGCGGCAGCGGCGGCGCACAGAAAGACAGCGGGTGGAAGTTATGAGTGAAAAAGGACCCCAACCCCCACCCCCCAGGGGAGGAGACTCGTGGAGACGTTGGGCGTATACTCCACCAGGAAGCGCTTTTTTTTTTGGAGATTTTTTTTTTGGAGATCTCATAAGATAAGAAACCCCCCCCCCCCTCTCCATCCATCTACCCATTCATCCATCCATCCATCCATCCACCCCTCTATCCATCCATCCACCCATTCATCCATCCGCCCATCCATCAGAGTAGTCTATGGTTATCTATAGCAGATGACCCCCAAACAGGGAAAGGTTCCCCACCAACACCCACACCTACCCTCTAGTACCCTAATCTGGTTGTACTTGTGTTGCTGGGGGTGGACTTCACAGCGGTCGCCGGCCGGACTTTGATCCACATCAGGAGGGAGGGAGATAGAAGCTGCGTTTCAAACACTTCCTGCCCGGGAGGTAACGCCAGCGCCTGCCGCCCAGAGGGAGGGCACTTCCATCCGCGGCCATTTTTGCCGCATGTACTGACCCACTCAGAGATGTCAGTGGGTCAGCGTTTGTCCAGACTGGTTTGTAATGACGCCGTTAATCAGACTGTGCTGGCGGAGGACAAGCGCGGTCGGCTGCCGTCTCCGCCCGTGGTGGAGGTCTCCATCAGCTGAGGTCAGGGCCGGTTGATGTGGCACAAAATGATGCTGAAGGCACGTCAGCTGGATGGATGGGTGGATGGACAGATGGATGGATGGATGGATGAATAGATGGATGAATGGATGAGTAGATGGATGAGTAGATGGATGGGTGGATGGATGGATGGGTGGATGGATGGGTGGATAAATGGGTGGATGGATGGATAGAGGGATGGATGGATGGGCGGATAGAAGGATGAACGGATGGGTGGAAAGATTGACAGATGGGTGAGCGGGTGGATGATGGATGGAGGGATGAATGGGTGAAGGGAGGGAGGTATGGATGGGTGGACGGACGAATGGATGATGAATTTTGTATGGCCCCTTCCACACACACGCGCACGCACACACACACACAGATATTACTATGTATAGACGTATGTACACACACACACACACACACACACAGCTATTGCTATGTATAGACATACAGTACAGTATGTACTGTATATTTTCACACACACACACACACACACACACACACACACACACACACACACACACACACACACACACACACACACACACACACACACACACACAGAAACAAACACAGGAATAGCTCAGCTGTTCCCACACCCACTGGAGTCACTGTGTGAGAGTGTGACCTGAACTCTGGCCACGCCTCGCGTCACAGTCTCGCACGTCCCTCAAAAGGACACAGAACACAACTCGCTACGCCCAATTTATTGTTCTCGTTTTCGGCTGTCGTTCCCGGGCAGAGTTGGCTGAGATGGTCCCTGTAGATGACGTGCCCCCCCCACTCTCTCTCTCTCTCTCTCTCCTCCCTCCCCCCCCCGTCTTCAAATCACATCAGGCCGCGGCGCTCGTTATTCAAATCTGCTGAGTCATCGCGTTCTCAGGAATTTAATGAGGGCTCCTGGAGGAAGATCCCCCCCCGAAAAAAAAAACAAAAAACTAAAGACTGCAACACGGTAAAAACGAATGAACACAAAAGGAGACGTGCCGCCTGGCGACAGGGGTACAATGTGAAATAGGCCGATCCAGTGTGTAGCGAGGTGGGTTCATTTACATTACTTCATTCAGGTCAAAGTGCATATGGGGACGGCAGAGACGCTGCTCTACATGCTTATTTACAGCCGTGGAGGCAGAGGGCAGGGTGGGTGGGTGGGTGCGTGTGGCAATGTGCCCTTGCTGGACTAAGCTCGAGCTGAGGACTCTAACCCCTTCATAATTATATTTAAATCTACATACGTTCAAATATATATATTAAAAAAAAATATATATGTAAAAAATATATATATATACAGTATATATATACGGTATATATATAATATGAAATAGATTCAAGATTCATGTACTGTTCCACAGTTTTAGACCGCTTTCATTAAAGATACCAAAATAACTCCTGTCTGCGGGTACTTATTGGAAGAGTGTTTAGCTCGCTGCATACTCATGTACGGCTACACGTGGCGAGGGCAGAAGAATGACCTATAGGGGGCCCCTCGTTGGGGAACCTGTGTGTGCGTGTGTGTGTGTGTGTGTGTGAGTGAACAAACGACTTGTGAAATCCACTCGGCGAGGAATGACTCTGGCCAGATGCGTGCTCCTCTGACTCAGCAACTGATGCCAGAAGGAGGGAAAGGCGAATATTGCGTCACTTTTATTTGCATCTTCCCTCGGCTCCGGGTTCGGCTGCACCGCGGTCAGCGTCTCTCGCTCAGGGGCAATCCGGCGAGCCAGATTCCTAGCCAGCTCCAGGGCTCGAACTTCAGACGGCTGAAAGACTTTTTTGTCTTCGCCTGCTGTGTGTGTGTGTGTGTGTGTGTGTGTGTGTGTGTGTGTGTGTGTGTGTGTGAGAGTGTGTCAGTTCACCATGAGCAGATTGATTCTTCCATTTGGCCTGTTTTCTGTTCAGTGTGCAAAGCAGCCCAGCAACCCCACCCCACCTAGTGTGTGTGTGTGTGTGTGCATGTCGGTATCGATGTGTGTGCTTGCTGGGGTGTGTTCACGGGTGTGTTCACACGTGTGTATGTCCGCTTCTTTTCTTCCTTCCTTCCTCCCGCAATGACTCTTCCCCAATCCTCCCCTCCCTCCACTTCTTCCTCCCTCCCTTCCTTTCTCTTGCTCCCACTCTCTCCTCTCTCTCTCTCTCTCTCTCTCTCTCCACCTCCTTCACTTCTACGATCTCCCCCTCCGCGTACCTTTCACCCTGGCAGCCTTGTTTGTACAGGGATCCGCTCTTTTATGCGAAAGCAGCCGCCGCAAATCACGGCAGGGGGCGGGAGGGAGAGAGAGAGAGAGAGAGAGAGAGAGAGAGAGGCGGCGGCTGCAGCGGCCGAAAAACTGCTGAGTTCTGTCAACGAGTGGGTACATGCAACCGCACACACACACACACACACACACACACACACACACAGGCTCCCTCGCCCTTCACAAACATGCACAAATTCAACTGCTTCACACCCAAACAATTGACACGTACGTAAAGTTGTGGTAGTGTATTTTCTGTATATTCTGTATATTCTTATTATGTATACCTTGACTTATTTCAGGTTTTTTTTTTTTGTTTGGTATTTTTTTTGGCTATTTCTATATATTTGACTATATTTCTACTTTGCTTTTTATTCTATTTCATTTTATTATTAGACGTTTTTTTCTTTACGTTAATAGTCTGTAGTGAAAAGCACCAAAGCTCACCAGAACTAATCCCTGGTATATGTAAATGCACCTTGCGGAATGAACTGCTTCTTGTTCCTGCAAACACACAACACCAGATTTTGTGGCCAATATTTTGACCTCAATATCGATTTGATGACATTTGTGGGATGACTATTGGTGCTCTCAGAAGAGATTTACACACCAAATGTTGAGGAAAAAAACGCATTTCTTCACTGCGACGCAGACAACATCTAACTGTATCGAGATATTACGATAACCAAACTCCGATATCCGATAGCTCGTCTGGTATTGCGATTTCGATATCTGTCGCCCAGCCCTAGTACACCGCACGTCACTAGAAGGTAACGAAGGGTTGATCTCATAGGACTTGTTGTAACTATGCCTGACAATAATCAGCACTCCCTTGATTTCTTGAGGCAGCGGGGGTTATCACTTCATTGGGGTCATCAGGTGGGCACCCTCCTTCACTGGTGTTTCGTTGATAAGCCCACGACACCTCAAGAGGGTTCAACGGCGACATCTGGCGTGCCAGATGCGCCCCCCGGCCGATTTTACCCGTTTCTGTAGGTTGATGGTCACCTTGCAGCCCAGATCAGGTCCGTTCTCTTCAGCCAAAGCCAGTTGCTGCCACACTTGGCAGCCTCACGACAATGACCTGGTGGCTTGCCGTAGGGCCCGCCCTCGAACTCCCATCTCTTTCAGGAACCCGGTGATTAATTTGGCCACAAAACCTCTGCAAACCGCCTCCACTGGGAGCCCTCGTGCTCTCCAACCCCGCTGTTTGCATATTTCAACCTTTTCCATTCATACGCTGCATAGCCTCTTAGGTTACAGTTAGCACCACAATGCACAGAGATCTCTGTGAGGTGGACCACAAGACCAGACAGGTCCGGCCTGATTGTTGTCATGATCTCTGGCAGAAAGATGAGCTTCTGGTCTAGATTGACCTGCATCTTTCAGTCACAGGCTGTCCAGCAGGCTTGATTCCCTCATTGTAGTTGGAAGCTTTGGGAGTTGTCCTGCTGGTAGACAAGCGGTGGTGTTAGAGAAGCCAGTTGTTTGGAGAGAGAGGGCATTGGCACCAGTTCTCCTTTGCTCCAGGATACGCAAAAGTCCAAGCCATTACTTTATGTAGGAGCTCATTGTTCTCTCCAGCTTCTCGACTTTGGTGATGGGAATCTCGTAGGCTCTCAGAGGCCACATCAGATGTGGACGCAGTCCAAACTGCAGGCGCCACAGTTTCAGCTTGCCACGGAGTAAGGTCTTGTCTATGCTGACTAGTCCTTTGATGGTTTCTTCCTGAATTTGGACACTCTGGTATGTCTTTGAGGCTTGCATTGTACTACCACTCCAGGCTCCTGAATATGCTCCTGGATTTGCTGGGTTTAAACCTCATTCGTGCCCACTTTACATTTGACCGAAGCTTTTCCAGCAGTCTATTTGTACATGCGAAAGTTGAAGTCAGGGTGGTCATGTCGTCGATGTAAACACGAATAGGTCGTTCTCCAGACTTCAGGTGTTATCCTCCTACAACACATCTGGATGCTCGGATGATTAATTCCATTGCCATGCTGAAAGCTAGAGGGGAGATGGTGCAGCTATCCATTATTCCGACTTCCAAAGATTGCCATGCTGTAGTGAACTCTGTTTTTGTGAGACAGAACTGCAGATCTTGCAAGTAGTTTCTGACCAGGTTTGTCATGGTCGTTGGCGCGTGGAAGTAATCAAAGGCTGTCCAGAGGAAGGAGTGTGTGGTGGATCCAAAACCATTGGCTAGGTGGAGGAATATGACATTCAGATCTCTTCCTTCCTTTTTTGCGGCTTGAATCTGGTGCCATATCATGCTTGTTTGTTTTAAGCATCCTGGGGAGCCTGGTATACCAGCTTTCTGCACGACATGTCAATCAGGTTGTTCGGTTTCAGGTAAGTTGTCCTCCTTTGGGCAGTGATGTTAAAGAAGCGCTTTCCTTCAACATTCAAGAGGTTTATTTGCTGGGATTGGTTGATGTTTGAGGAACCCTTTTCCTTAGGAATCAATACCCCCTCAAGGTGTTGAGGTGGGAATTGATCACAATACTTTTTGGATAGTTTGTTTCTTCCATGCCTCGTTCATTTGTTTCCAAAGGGAATCTCAGGACATCTGGAGTGTTCATACACAGCCTATATGGGACTCCGTTTGGTCCTGGAGCTTACGCTGTCCTTGCCTTCCTCACAGCTTTCTGTAACTCGCTCACATCTTGTAGGGCCGTCACCCAGCTGGCTTTCTGGTTGAGCGATGGGCGGCATATCTGGCGGTATGACTCTCTGCTCCTGTCTCTGATCATCGGTGTGTGTGGTTTTCAGGTGGTCCTCAAGATGGCGCTTTAAGTGACCCCGATTTTTCTTTTGTGAAGACTTCACAAATCTAAAGGGATCCTGGAAGAAAGATGTAAATGCCCTCTCGTTCTTCGTGCGTCAAATTCTGAGGTTTTCTGCCCTCCGCAGTGTGTTGTCAGGCGATCTTTTATGTCTTTTTGTAGGAGGTTGATACCCACTCGCTCATCTAGTGATGCCTTCCTCCACTGTTTCTTCAAGTCCCTTCTCTCCCTAACAAGGCATTACATTTCATGTTGCCTTCTAGACTTTAGAGGGGGTGTTTTTTTCTTCCCTGCTTCTTTTGTATCTAAATTTTGTACCCTGTAGCTGTAGATCAGGTCACTCAATCTTTCCAGCTTATTCTCTGCTGATCCCCGAAGCCCATCGAGAACTTTACTCAGGTCTGTATTGACTGTTGTCCATTCATCTCATCATGTTATTGCTGGACTTCGGACAATTTCTCCGTAGCAGGCTGCATCTGGCTGGATTCCAGGTCAGATGTTGTGCTTGAATTAATCTTCTTTGCCACTGGGGTACTGGTGCTCAGCTGACTTTGGGTTGTGTCCTGCCGCTGTGCTTCACTGGACTGACTCGACCTTTCTCCAAAGAGATAATGCTCAATGCCAGAGCAAAGACTCACTTCCTTCAAGCACTGCATTTGGCCTTGATGTTTTCTTAGACCTCTGAGAGATGTTATCTTGGACCACCCTACATATTCTGAGGCGCTGTGCCGATTATCTGATTCGTTGTCTTAGCCGATGAGTCGTCTTCCGCCCCCGCTCTCACAGACTCTGGGTATTTTCCTTCTTGGATTTCTCGTAGCCAGACTTATAGGTGCCTATCAAAGTGACAGAGCCTGCAGTCACCGATAGCTAGTCCATGACAGCTCCCGTGGGGAACAAGAGCGGAAATATATCTTCTCCGTTTCTCCTCAAATTCACTCTTAAAAGAACCTCTTCAGCTGACATATACAGTGGAGTATCACTGGGGTGGGTCTATTTTTGGAGCCTCGCGCTGGCTCTCAAGATGGTTTGCGCTGGAAAAGTTGATCTTAGAAAAAGTGATGTTAGAATTTGGTCTCACGCTGATCGCTTCCAAATGTGGCCTCAGCTAAATAATAAATACTTTGCTCATACTCTGTTTAAAAGCCCACTACTTTGGGTTAAAATGTGAAATGTAAAGTCAAAACTAAGATAAATCTAAACAAGGAATCTATATTGGTAAAAACATACTCTCTCTCGTATGTATAATAAGTAACTTAAAGGACTCGAAGGCCCGGATCACACAGGACTTGATTTTCCTCCTCTTCCTATTGTTGCCAGACACCCACAGGACACCCTGTCGCTCACGTTTCACTTATCTTTGTTATCTTTGCTGTGAGATCATCACACACTTACTACCATTTAACTAGTTCTGACAGGCAACTCTTAGATTTACTTTAAATCATCACCTCAAACCTTGCAGCGAATCTTCTACAAACAGATTATAATTACTGAAGATTCAGTTAATGTGACTTATTTACACTTTGCCTTTCCCTAAACAAATCATTTTGAGTGAATTAAAATGAGAATTGGTGAGCATTCCATTCTCAACTCAATCGACGAGTCACGGACCAATTGAATGAATCTTTCTGCTGAGTCGCTGAAAGATTTGAATCGTGAAAAAGATAGGGTCCATAAGGGTGTGAAAGCTTGTGGTGTGGTCAAGTTGTCAGACAGAACTAGCTACGCCTCATTAACTCTCAAAGCTACTGTCAACTTAAATATCTAAATGGAGTAAATATTCTAAAGGGACAGGTGGAGGGTGTATTTTATATTTACTCCTGGTATTTACTCCAGCAACAGGCACTACCAGTTTGAACTATGTAAAATTATTCCAACTGTAAACTTGTCTGTGAATTATATTATAACATAACATTTTTACAATTATAAAAGTTGTCGCCACTCTCACTTGGACGGTAAAAAAAAACAACAACTTGTGGCTGCAGCAAAAAACCCACAAGCAGCTAGGAACGAAATGAGATAAGACTGGGACTAGCCTGGGACAAGCTTTAATTACCGTAAAAGAATCAATGCAATGAATATGGGCTTCGAGGTACGCAGGAAACCCCCTGGCCCCGGACCGAGAAATAAGCGTGGCTAAGCAGCACTTGTCACATGTGTGATGTATAATTTCTAAGACATTTCAGCCAAATGAATGCCTGTCATACCGGCAGTGACAGTATGACCAGGCGATAACCGAATAGGATTGTTTATCATCCACATTGTCAATGTCAATGGATGAAACAAAGACATTTTCCACATTGTTACACAATTAGGGTTTTGTGCTTTAAATTAATGAATAGACCAATAAGTTCTTTCAATATGAGGTCTCATACGTATATTTTGTCACACTCAACATTATGACTGTACTATGTTTGTAACATGTCTTTAACATGGGCTTTTAAATGGCAATATCATGTATTGATACTGTCATGAATTGCCTATTACTGACTACAATCATAATTTACAGAGGGCTAAGTGAGAGTATATGTATACAAACAGAGTTGTGTTTACTGACTATATATACAGACTGTATAATGCTGTTTAATATTTTGATCTTTTGTCATTCGGCTGCTTCGACAAACAACCCCCCCCCTCCACCTCCACCACCCAGGGCATTAATGTAGCGCAATATTGTCTGGATTTCAAATAAATCAAGACGGGTGCTGGCTCACATAAGGGCGAATCGGGTGGCAGCGGGTCGAAGCCCTGAACACAATCCGTCTCTGGCGGATGTCGCGGCGAGGTTTATTGACTGCCACTGCAGTGGGGGTGTGGCTCTGCGGGAGTAACCACCGTGTGGGACCGCTGCAGTTTTTTCTCACGAGGGGCTTAAGCTGAGAGAGGGCAAACAGCAAACGGCCGTGTTTGCACAGTTACCGGGCCTGGTCTGGAGGGCATGAGGTGGCGGGAATGTGAATTTGGGGCGTTGCCAAAGCACGATATGTCAGCTCCGCACGCCTCCCTCCCTAGGTAAACACAGGATTACGAGGGGGAGAGACGGCACGTTTCTGAGCGCGAATCCTAACCCTGCAACCTCCTCCCCCGAGTGACGTCAACGATCAAACCTGAGAAGGTTCAGTAGCAGCGGACACGCTCAATATTCCCTTCAGGGTGGATAACGATCAACCAGGGGGACGGAACCTGCTTGGCCAGTACAACGGGCTATGGGGGTTAAAAAGAACCTTCCGATAGGGTCGCGGGAAAAAATGTCCCGATGCACTGATCGTACTACATGTTGCAGCTCGGTGTGCAGGGCAGTCGGCTGAAGCTATTCTCTAAACACCGGATCAGTTTTAAAGATGGATCCAGATCGATTGACTTCCAACGACCGAAATACAAGGCTTAGGTCAAACAATGCCAGAGTTTTCCTTTAACTGAAAGGGATGTAGAAAAAATAAGGTCATAGCTCCTGGAAGGAAACAACGTCTGCTTTTACGGTCTTGACAATTTCACAAGAGGGCGCAGCATTCTACTGCATACTGTACCGCGGCATGAGGCTGCGAGATATTCACCGCAGTTATAACGTCAGCACCTCAAGTGAGATACTGCCTTGACACTGTGGAAGTTGACACACCGGATAATGATTATTTGTCTGTCTGTTTATTCAGGATGCAGGCAACACAACCACAGCACCCTGGAAATGGCAGTGATCCCAGAGGTCCCAGAGATGTTTAGCTGAACATCAGCACTCGTGGAACGCCTTTTAGACCAGTCTAATGCCTTGACGGGAACTAACCGCCGCGTAAAGATCTTTAAAAATCTGAAAGTGCTTTATTTGGTCCACTTTAGATATAACGCAACATAATAATTACAGACATTGAAATCGGTGTCACTCTGGTGTGGGCGTGGTGAGGTTTAAAGCAGCCACACCCGTCCTGGGTCTTAGGTAATTGGGCCCGGGATCGATGGCTACACCTGTTGCCCGTCAGAGCAATCAACCGGCACCAGGTCAATCACCCATCTCCACACACACACACACACACACACACACACACACACACACACACACACACACACACACACACACACACACACAGGGGGAGAGCCTGGTGTAAACCGGTGTGTTTGCAACATCTCTGCCTGTGTTTCCGTGTCAGAAGGCCCTGAAAACGCCACTCGTGGGATGGAGTGCGGCGGGCGGAACTGCCAGTCACCATAACACATTGCCGCCTTTTTACTGTCTGTTATGCCATCACTATCAGCGTCTCCCCTGCCCCCCGATGAGGACGGCGAGAATTTTACATACAAACAAATCATCCTCAGAGCGTTTTATCTTCCTGTTACCACAGAAACAGGAAGTGGCACAACTCACACAACAGGAAGAGGGAGTACAGCTGCGTGCATTGCAGGCGTGTGTGTGCGCGCACGTGTGTGCGTGTTCACCTGGAAGTGGAAGATGCCGGCGTAGCCTTTGTCGAAGCTCTGCCCGTGCGGCACGACTCTGTGGAGGAGGGTGTCGTTCAGGGTCAAGGAGGCGATGGCCGCCAGCAGCCAGCAGTCGCCTGAGGAAGACGCACAGACGCACGCGCGTTACCTGGGATGGATTCCAGCGTCAACCCGGAAGACGCCAGGCTTTGCAACCCCCCGACGGAAAACAAAGCCCGGTTGCTCCGAAAAACCCCCTTACACAGTTTGCTGCCGTTCCCATGGCGACCAAGAGCTCTGCGGCTATTCCTAAATTTCATTATGCGCTGAATAATTGTGTAATAATCCCCATCCCTCCTCTTGGGGTAACTCTATTTAAATCATTGCTCTGCAGCCTTGGTTAGTTTGTTCGTGTGAAGGGGGCGGACGGGAGCAACAAGCCCGTTGAAGTGGAATTCCCAAAGGGAAAGCGGGGCGGGGTCGGGGGGGTCGTGTTCGAACGGGCGTCGGCGAACGACCTCTGGGAGTCCCAGCGCTCCGGGGAGGGTCCAGTCACCGCCGTGTCTGGGACTCGGGCTTGAAAGCGCCGCTGCTTTTAAAACCTGTGACGGTCGCCAAAAAATTTCCACAGACCTGCGTCCAGCCCCCTTTTTAGCAGTCCACCTCGTTGCAGCCAGATGGCTTTGGCCTTAATTATCTAAACATGTCATAATATTAGATTTATGAAAGATACTATGATTCACGTCTGCGCCTTTGATGCCTTCAGATGGAGATGGCTTCAATGACTCACGCCCTATTCCCGGCTGAATTTTTCTCTTGGAGCTGAATGTTACTGTTTCCAGGAAAACTGCTGGGTTATTTATTTATTTTACCGAAAACCTTGCATCGAGCCTCAATAGGCCGTGCGCCGCGGCGGTCGGAGACGCTGAAGGACTTGCCGCCGAAGGCCGGATTAAATTTGAACGATTCCGATCGCCCCCCCGCCCCAAGGATCTATGAAGAATACTTTTGTTTTCCTTTCATCGAAGGTTCGTTCATCAGAGTCACGACGAAGTGTTTCGTTGCCTGTCCTCCCAGCCGTTGACGCCGTTCCAAACTCTTCTTTTCCAGCTCACGTCGAGTGCTCTGACAATTGCGTCCGGGGACGTGTGCGTCAGCGGATCCTTTTCGTGTACTACATCCCCCCGCTTGCACAACCGTGCCGTTCAGGGGGAACGTCAGCGGATTTGTTTCACCAAGAAACAGACGAGACGGTCCTCCTGAGGGGAAGCGGCTGTGGGCCTTTTTGTTTTCCCCCCAAAAAGTGGGTCATATCAAGTCCCGTATCACTGCCAATAAACAGAGCGTTGCCGATGAGCAAATCCTGCGGCAGTCGTTTTTGGGGAGCACTGTGACCACATGGGAACGACCCACGCTGCTTAGTCATAATGAATTTTGGCAGCGCAACAACGGGGGCCAAACAAAACCATTTTGCTCCGGGTTTGTTATTTGCTTCTCCGTTTTTGTGGTTCTCTCTGCGAGGCGGTGCCTCCCCCGGGAGCCACCGCCCCCCCTCCCGCCATGCTTCTTACACGGAGCTGCCCTGGTTTATCCAAAATTCGAAAAAGGCTGCCTTGTTTACACATGCGAGGGCAGGAAACAGAACATCAATTATACACGCCGCCCTCGCGTCGGAGAGCAATCACCCAGAGTACGAGGCTCTCAGTCGGCGCCGCCCGGGGGGCGACCGCAGGGCTGTGGCTCCCCATCCCAGTCTCATGTACGGGCTCCGCCGCAATCGCGCTGCCCGACGCGTGCCGGAAACGCTTTCGCAACGCATTTGTCCCGGGATACATCCCCTAGGGCCACCCCCCACCCAGAGGGCTCACACTCCAGTGGGCGGAACACCGCAAAACGAAGGAAGGAGCGACGGGGAACACCGTCGACCCCGCCCGACGCGGGGTGTTTCCAGCTCCGTCCACCTGTCTGCGCGTTTGCTTCCGAAACGCAGCAAAAAAACAAACAAACGCAAAGCGTGCTGTCGTCGCCCGCAGGGAAATCCAGCTTTGCACTGGTTCGGCACAAGAGGAGAACAAACATCTACATGTATGTGCCACGGGCGATGTGCGTGCATTTGGAAGCGGAGGAGTTGCAGAGCCGCTGATCAAAATCCTCCTCGGGCCGGCTATAAACACCTGCCCTGTCGGCCTCTTCCTTTAGACTACAATCAAGGGGAGTCTTCCTCACCCAGAGAGGGCGGAGCACTTCTGGTACAATTATTTTGGATTTTCCCAGATTTCCTGCCGCTGCCCGTGGTTCTTGGCAGCGATGGCTTTAAGCGGGCGCAAAGGGAGACCTCGTCACCTCCGCCTTGATCTGCAAAATTAGTTTGATGTTGCTTTGTGGCGGAATTGTCCTTTAAGGGATCTGGGCTTCTGTGGCTGACAAGGAAGTGGACACATAAGAGGAATTTGACTCCTGTCGTCGGTGGCTCTCAGTACGTCTATAACAACATTTAAAAGAGGTAAATTAAAGTTTGAGAAAAAATATTTGTATAAAACTATATAAATAGTCATAAAAACTCAAAAATCAGGGCTCCGGTCTGCGACCATTCAGTCGCATTTTGCGACCATTTTTGGAGACAGCGCAACAAAATTTTATAACTAGGAGCATCGGCGTTTTTTTAATTTTTTTTATTTTTTTAAATAGTTCCGGTATATCAGTAGGAGTCGTGGAGAAAGTGCCCCCGTTACGCACGCTGCTTGTTTCGTTCCATAAGGAGACGTTACATAAAATAACCCCCATCTAAAATCAAAACATTGTTGTGGCGCGCCGCTCGCGGGCACCCCATCGCTGGCGCCCGCGTCGTCGGTGCCGTCGGAGAGGGAGACAGGTGCGCACGTTGCGCGCCGATCGCCCCCTCTCCGTGCGCCCCCTGGGGATGGCGCCCTAAGCGGCCGCCTATCCGGCCTATAGGAAGATCCAGCCCCGCCTGCACCGGCTCAGCTGGCGGATAAAAGAAAATAGAGCGCGAGGAAGAAGATCATTCACTTGCGCGCACAAAGAGGATGAATGTGGACGTATAAGCACAATTTTTTTATAAAAAGAATACGTTTCTGCTGAAACATGTACTGCATATTTTTTTTTAATGTTGGTTTTCAGATTCAAAGGTTATGATTATTTTTTTTTATATGAACAGGATTCGGGAAATCGAACCATCGTTTGACAGCGTGTGTGTGTGTGTGAGAGAGTGAGATAGAGAGGGAGAGCTGGGGCTCTCATGGTTGTTAATGAAAGTAATGTACTGAGCACATACTTATTATTGGGTGTCTATGTTTAAAAAAGCACAACTTAACTTCATGATTTTGTCTGTGAAAGCACAACTTCAAAATTGTGGCATTTTCCTTTAAAATAAAACAGCACATTGTTATTTATGTAAATTGTCTATTTAATACCCAAGCATTTATAATAGTGAAGATGGAATAAATATGAATGTGTTGCGATGTCGGTTTTAGTGGTGCTCCTAAATTTTCCAGGAGGGAGCACCAGTGTTACTAGTGGAACAAAGTTCGATAATCCAAAATAAGGCATAAAAAATTTGTCATAAAATGTTTTAAATAAAACCCCCAAAAATGTGTAAAATAAATTAAAAAAATAAAATAAAATAAAATAAAATAAAATGTATCTGTCCACCCCCCCTCTTCCTGCTCTCCTCTCTCCAACAGCTGAGTCATGGTGGTGGTGGTGGTGCTGGTGAAGCAGTGACCGTTGGACCGAGTCCGACAGGGACTTACCCAGCGCTCCCTGGCAGATGTCCGTTCGCGTGGCTCCGTCCACGATGAACTGGGGACGCTGGCAGATCTCCTGTACACCACCCGCACGCACGCACGCACGCACGCGCGCACGCACACACACACACACACACACACACACACACAAGGAAACACTGCGGTCATGAAGTGAAATTCAAGGTTTGGCACGAGGGCCCTATTTAAACGGTTTACGTCAGCGCTCCATGGGGGGCTCATTGTGGGTTATTTACCTGGTTACGTCCAGGTTAGTGGCACAAAATGCATTCAGTTATATCCGCCTTTTATATGACTCATGTTCTCCGTCTCGTGGAGCGGCTCTCACTCTTCAGGGGCGGTTTGGGTTTTGGCCGATATGTTCTTACAATATCGATATCGCGATATCAGGCTAGATATTGTACGGGATTTAAGGTTTTCATAATACTGCGATATAATTAAATGCCGTCTTTTAACGATTAGGATTAGGGTCAGCATTTTTTCCATTATGAAATTTGAGGGTGGTGACATGGGACTAGATTTCTTCGTGGATTTTAGGTTTTCGTAACATGGCGATGTGGTTACACGTCGTCTTTCAGGAGCATCACGGTAAAGTTCATGTGGTTTTCTGAACGTCATAAACTTCATATGTCATGCGTGCACCAAAATATGTAAAATGATCCATATTTTGGTGATAGTTCATCTTGTCAGTATCACCCAGCCCCATTTGTCCCCCTCTCTCTCTCTCTCTCTCTCTCTCTCTCTCTCTCTCTCTCTCTCTCTCTCTCCCTCTCATTCTCACACGCACACACGCACACACACACACACACGCACACACACACGCACGCACACACACACGCACACACACACGCACACAGTGACACACTGCACAGATTTTTGGGAACACGGAGACATTTCAAGCCTCTTGGATGGTTAATATTAAAGCTCCTCTGACGGAAAAAGAGCAGAGATGCATTATGGAAACGTGCGGGGAAACCGGCCCAGAAACACACACACACGCACACACACACACACAAACACACACGCGCACATACACACACATGGGTGGTGTAAGACGTGCTAAGAGGTTGCTGTCAGGCTAATGATCCAGAGCAAAGAGCTTTTTACCATCACGGCATCTTTCCGCTGTATTCCAGGATCGACAGAATCCCACCCCCCCGCCCCACCGCCACCCCCACCCCCACCCCACTCGTCACGGCATGCGGAGGACACGTGGTAGTGGGAGCTATCTATCTGCAGGACCTGCCGTGTGACAATCTAATGAGGACGGTGCCACATGGCAGCGGAAGACGCCAGACCACGACTGTCGTGATGATGATAAGAGAGAGAGAGAGAGAGAGAGGGAGAGGGAGAGGGAGAGGGAGAGGGAGAGAGGAAGGCACATCACAGCTGGATAATAGAAAATAGGAACAATATCATCAAATTTTAATATAATCTAATCAGGCTTGGGACATTAACCATTTTCAACGCCAGAAAGAAGGAGTTAAAATAGGTTTATCACCTCTTTGGTAATGGAATAAATACTTCTAGATTGTGGCATATTCTCGAATCTTATCTTGCACGTGGACATTTGGACCAATGCTCCACCACTTTGGATTATAAATCCAAATGAAACTTCACACCTGTCAAACCAAACGTGAGCTAAACGGCATCGTTTTTGCAGGAATGTCGCGCGGAGAGCACATTAACCAGAAAAAAAAACCAACCCAAAATAACAACAAACACTCATGGAACGGCTTCCTTTCAGTATTCCATCACGTCAGTCATTGTTTATATGAGCAAAATGTAATAATCATATTAAAAAACCTGAAGCCACTTTGAGACGCTTTGAAGAACGGATGAACAGTGTGGCATACATGAGTATGGCACACTGTTTTAAAATCTTTTAAAACCTTTTAGAAGTTACTAGTACTTATATTTTATCCACGAGTAACTTTTCCAACAGTTACTAGTAGAGTACTATTTTAGTTTTACTAGAAAACATTATTAGGGTACTAGTACTTGAAATTGTTACTAGTAACTATTAAAATGTTTCTTGTAACAATTTGGAACATTTTGTCATTTAATCCTATGGAGCTCCGTGTGTGAGATATGAAATATTTGCCAGACTTAAATATTCCTATTGTTACTCATATCTATTCCAATTTTTACTGGTATGTATTCCCATTGTTACTAGTATCTATTCCCATTGTTACTAGTATCTATTCCCATTGTCACTAGTATCTATTCCCAATGTCACTAGTATCTATTCCCATTGTTACTAGTCACTGTTAGTTGAGTACTAGTACTTACTTATTCATTATTGACTGGAGCCTTTTCTATCTGTTACTAAGCAACATTTTATGTTTTACCAGTAAAAATGTCGTTTTTACCCGTCATGAGAAATGACTGGACAAAACAGCTTGTTGACAGTTGAATTTAAAATGTTACTAGTAACAATAAAAATGTTCCTAGTAACAACAGGAAGTTGTTGTTGTACTAGGACCACTGCCGCCCGGCCCCACTTAACCTCAGCCCCCGGGCCCTCTCACCGTGGGCCTCATCCAGCGGACGCCCTGGGTCTTGGAGGTGCGGGGGCCCAGCTCGTTGAAGCCCATGGAGGAGGTACAGCAGGGGAACAGGGGGTCCTCAAACAGGGAGCGGCCCTGGAGGCAGCGGCCCCTCAGGGACTCAAAGTCCTGGCCCAGGAACTTGACGGCGTTGTTGTTCTGGCCCAGGCCCTCGTTGCGGTCCCACTGGCTCCTCAGCTTGGCGGCCATGCCCGTGGCGTAGATGCGCTCCTCCATCGTCGGGGCGCTCAAGGCTGTCCCGTTCGGGTCGTGTCCGGTTCGGGACGGAAGGAGTGATCACGACGACGACGGCGGAGCTGTGGCCTTTGGGGGCGGGAAGTTTCCCACGCCGCGAGGGGTTCCCAGGGTGACCACCAGGAGCCGTTGGATCCCCGCTGAAGCAGGACCTGCGTCTTCGCGGCGTCCGGCTGTGGGAACTGGAGATGGGCTCCGCAACGAGCGCGACGCTTCTCTTTCTCTCCTTCCGGATTTTAAAAACCAAAAGAGAAACAAGTTACTTCCTCAAGGCGGAGGAGGAACGTTTCTCCCACGACCTCGGCGACGACGACGACAACAACAACAAGACGACGTTTGGAGGGAAGAGCCTCAAGCCGCGAGGAGCGTCGGTCGGGTCGCAGGGCGTGGACGCGCCACCGGCAGCAGCAGCAGCTCGTCCCTGCAGGAAGAGAAACACAAAAAATAATGAGAGATGATCACCGAGCGAGAGATCCACCGGCGCCATGGCGACCAGGACGTTTTGGAAATAACCGCGATTTTAACAGTTGAATCGCATCGCGTCCATTTTTGTTTGTTTTACGCCGCTGTAGTCAGCCGTGCACCGCTCTTCTGCTCTGGTTCTCAGGGAGCACCAGGAGAAATATATATATATATATATATATATATATATATATATAGAGAGAGAGAGAGAGAGAGAGAGAGAGGGAGAGAGAGAGAGAGAGATATATACAGTATGAACACACACAAATCAAGGTACACAAAGATGATAAATAATAGGTGGGGAATTAGTTATCGGTTGTCAGTATTTATTCTATTTTATATAGTATAATACTGAATATTTACTCTATTTACTCTATATTCTAATATGACAATTAACATTAAGTGAAGGTTCAAGTATTATTTTCCAGGACATCTTGACTGTGTTTGTCGTTTTGTTTATAGTCGTCCATGTTGGTTCTTGGGATAAATGCAAAACAATTGAATGGATTAGGAAATTAAAAAATATAATTTATATAATATAAATATTTGCTTTCGTGCTGCATGTCGACTGGAAGTAAACTTTCTTTGCCCGATATATTGATATATATCACACTACGCGTCGCGTCGGTCAGACCCATTCGATTCGCTTTCGAATTGGTTCTGTAGTCGCACGGTGTGGAGATGTTCCCCGCACCCTTCCACTCCACACATTCCCCAGTTATAAAACTAACACACAAGAAACAGAAACAGTCTTTAATCGTCACACGACACTCCACAACACATGCTTGCACACACACACACATGCACATGCTTGATGGTGGCCGGTGAAATGGCTCCTCTGCATTTGACCCATCCTGGCTTGTCCTTCCTCCGGGGGCACAGCCAGGAGCAGTGGGCAGCATGCGTGGACGCACCCGGGGACCAGGTGATAAGTGTCCATCGCTGGTCAGACAATGATGGGTGCATGTTTTTGGTGGGGGTCCTTACTGACGTGAGGTGGAGGAAACCCCATGTGAGCACGGGGAGAACATGCAAACTCCACACAGAAAGGCTCCTATTTGGGAGATAACCCGCCGGAGCACGGTGCCAACAGCGCCCCAGGCGGGAATCGAACCCAGGACCTTCTTGCTGTGAGGCAGCAGTGCAATGCACTGCGCCACCGTGCCACGTACCGTTGTTTTAGTTACTGTGTTGATTACTGGGAACATAAATTATTCAAATGTTCCATAAACAGGCCTAATCTAACGAGCAAACCAAACCATACAATAATAATGTCTAACCTAGTCCTGGTAGTCAGTGCAAAGGGAGGAAACCCGGCATTGGGCCATTTACAGTCTTCAGATACATGGATTCACCATTTGGTTATTTCATTGGATGTGCTCAAACATAATAACTGACTTCTCTATAATATATATTTATTCTTCATCTTTCTTCGTTTATTTTGCATTTGAACGGTTATGTGTCATTGAATAATCATTTCGTGTGTACTTGGCTTGCCCCTACTCTCACAAGAATGGATCGTTCCAATCAAGGGCGACGGCCGGCGGTGTATTTAAGGGAGAAGAGGGAGTGAGATGCCCTGCGAGGCTGGTCCTGGTCAGTTTTTGTTATTGTTTTAGCGCCAACTTGAAGGGCAACTTTGGCAACTTTGTTTTTTGGACACATTTGCCCTATAAATATATTTTTTTTTTTACCATCAGCGCCACCGCCTCTCGGATACTCTGACCACATGATCACGTTTTCCTAAAAATATTTTTTACGCAACCGATGGAAATGCGTCAAATTTATGTTTTGTTTGTTCTGATATTTCACACATTGGTGTGAAATTCCCTTGATATTTGGGAAAAAACATAATTAAGGAATCTAACGATTTCGCAATATGATCGCGATTAACTCAAATAATTAGTATATATATATTTTTTAATAATTGTGACAACTTTAAAGGCCAGTTGTAGATTGTTGTTGCCGCACAAACATTGAAATGCAGTGACGCAAAATTTTAGTGCAAAGTCAGTCGAGGTCTTTCACAACCCTCAACAACGCAAACGTAGAAACACACCCCAGTGCAGCCTAAAACCTGCAGGGAAAAAAAAAAACAAAGCAACACACACACACACACAGCGAGCGCTCCCTCACTGACGCCCATGTTGGTTTCCACTCACACATAGCTCAGGGATTACTCACAATGGCCAGGTTTAGTGAGAAACGGTATGTGTGCGTGCATGTGTGTCTATGTGTGTGTATGTGCGTGTGTGTAAGTGTACGTGTATATGTGTGTGTGTGTGTGTGTGTGTGTGTGTGTGTGTGTGTGTGTGTGTGTGTGTGTGTGTGTGTGTGTGTGTGTGTGAGACGGGCTGAATGTGTGTCAGTTGAAAACCCCAAAAAAAACAAGTTTGTGTGGCATTGGTGTGTGTGTGTGTGTGTGTGTGTGTCTACTGTTATTGCCAGGAGTTTTCTGCTTTTAGTCGTGCTTACTTTTAAAGGTATCTGGAACACGTCAACCGCAGTACCCACAGACATGGTTGAGGTCTCGTTAGAACCGGGACGTTTCAGAGCTCTTTCGCTGGAGTTTGATGAATATCAATGTACATTTGGAGCAGAAATTTGTGAAAAATTGTTGTAAATATATAATTGTTATTATTATAACAATTGTTATTATTGTTCTTCTTCTTCTTGTTCTGTTATTATTATTATTATTATTATTATTATTATTATGATTCTTTGTCAATGCAAGAACATACGCACCAACATCCATCTACCCACCGATCCACCCGCCCACCCACCGATTCGCCACCCACCCATCCAACCATCCATCCATCCACCCATCCATCCATTCATCCATAGGAGTCATTCTAAGCGGTTCTTGATGATGACGATGCAAAGGATGCAGTGACATACAAGTACCCTGCATTAAAAAATAAAAACAAAAACAAAAGTAAAAACAAAAACAAAAATCAAAACCAAAACGACCAACAACAGGATGTGTGCCGCGTGTCGGCGTCTAACGCGGCGCGACACCCGTGGGACGGCGGCGTCTCTGTGCGGACATGGAGCCCGACAAGCAAAAGCTCTCAGCGGCCGACCGCTGAATTAGGCAGAAGTGTGAAGCCGGCTCCGGTGCTGTCAGCAGCGCTGCACGTCCTCCATCTGAAGCCTTTGTACTCCCTCTCTCCTTCTCTCTCTCTCTCTCTCTAAAGCAGATTCATAAACAACTCTGGGTTTATTTTTAACCTTCCCTCTCAAACCGCATCCTCGCTTCTCCTCCTCGTCTCGCTCTACTTCGCCGATCACACCTCTCCTCCTCCGCCCCAAGCCCATCCCGCGTCAGGTCCCGCTCCGTCGGGGCGCTCCCCGCGGATCACGGGGTCCGGCGGGGATGTCCCGGTCTTTTGACCCCAAATGGACGTGCCTGCGCAGGACACGGCGTTTGATGCCAAAAAGTGCAACTCTTGTGTTTCCGGGTTGCCGTGGCGATACAGGATGTTGTGTTGGTTTGAACAACACAGTAGTTCAGTTCACTGTAGAGAGTTTAGTGCGTATTTAGTCTTAGTAGAACTACTAAAACCTTGAGTAGAAGTACTAAAACCTCTAGTACTAAAACCTCTAGAAGAAGTATCAATACCACTAGTAGAAGTATTAAAACCTCTAGAACAAGTGCTAAAACCTCTAGTAGAAGTACTAAAACCTCTAGTAGAAGTACTAATACCACTAGTAGAAGTCCTAAGACCTCTAGTAAAAGTACTAAAGCCTCTAGTAGAAGTACAGAACCTCTAGTAGAAGTACAAATACCACTAACAGAACTACTAAAACCTCGAGTAGTACTAAACTAAAACCTCTAGTACTAAAACCTCTAACAGAAGTACAAATACCACTAGTAGAAGAACTAAAACCTCTTGAACAAGGACTAATACCACTAGTTGAAGTACCAAAACCTCTAGTAGAAGTGCTAAAACCTCTAGTAGAAGTACTAAAACCTCTAGTAGAAGTACTAAAACCTTAAGTAGAAGCACTAATACCACTAATAGAAGTAGTAAAACCTCTAGTAAAAGTACCAAAGCCTCTACTAGAAGTACTAAAACCTCTAGTAAAAGTACGAATACCACGAATAGAAGTACTAAACCTCTAGTAGAAGAACTAAAACCACTAGTAGGAGTACTAATACCAGTAGTAGAAGTAATAAAACCTCTATCAACATTTTTTCGGGGTTCTGTGGGGCTCTGTGAGGATTCAATTTTCCGAGTTTACTTTGAACGCAGCATCGGCTCTTCCGGTCTGACGTCGCAAACAAGCGTAAATACTACGCGAAGCAACCGGGCCGACACAGCTCTCAACTCTCCGAACGCGAACAGGCGCCCGGAGAACCGGACTGAAAAAACGTGATGATGGATTATGATGTCGCAAGGCGCCCCGCTCCTCAAACTAATCAAGGTGCGCCGACGTTCTTCAACTTCCGGTAAATTTGCAACGGTTTGTCACTAATTCCTGCTCCAAATGTAGATCAATATTGACCAAACTTCTGAAACGTACTGCGGTTGCCGTGTTTCAGATACTTTTCTCTCGAAAAATACCAAGAAGATTATTATTAGTAATATTATTATTGTTTTTATATTATTATTAATAATAATAAATGTATTTTTTAATATTATTATTATTATTATTATTATTATTATTATTATTATTTTATTATTATTATTATTGCGGACTTATCATTCATATTGATCCCTAGCTGAGCTGCAAAAGGAAAATAATTGTTCAGTTTATAACACCAATATCTACAGAGTGGGGACCTCCGCCCTGCGTGCTTCACCCAGGGTGGAGGCTTCTTGGCTTTGTGTTATCAGCATACGTGTACAGGAAACTCTCGTGAGCTCCACAGGACAATATCAATATTTCATCGTCCACACGCATGAAATCCACTTTTACAAACCCCCACCTCGCTGCAGGTAGTGACACAGATGAGAAGCGACAAGCAGCAGACTGCTCGGCCAGACGCACACACACACAAGCATGGAAGGAAGGACGGAAGGAAGGAAGGAAGGAAGGAAGGAAGGGCGGCCTGGTGGCTTTTTTAAAAACATGCTCACTCTTACGCTGTTTAAATCAGGGTGTTTGTGTACTTCCGTGAATGAATTCAATCATAAAATCACTATTTTCTCTTGTATTTAGTTATGTTTTTTCAGTTATTAGAGCTTAATACGCAGCTCTGTGGGATACCGGATTCTGATTGGTCAATAGCGGTGATCAGCGGCCAGTTATTTCTGAATAACGGCCGCTGATCTGGTAATAATGACCGTTGCCACGGGCAACCACTGGATTCAAGTTCCTCGGTCCTCGCCGCGTTTAGCTGCGCTGTGGTGGAGCCATTTTTCTCGGCGGAAGCTCTAAAACAAGGCATATCAGTTATAAGATCATTTCAAATCAACATTCCGTCTCGGTGTGTTATTTTATTTTGGAGAGTAGCCGTGTGACAAGCAGGATAACGTCCAGCCAGCCGGTCGTTATCGCAAAAATAACCCACTTCAGAGTGACACAGCACACTGATCACCCTGTCGGGGTTGTTTTTACGATTACGACCGAGTGGCTGTACGTTATTACATATCACCTCCCCAAAGACTGTGTTAATATGTAATAACGTACAGCCAGGCGGTCGTTATCGCAAAAATAAACCCTGACAGAGAGATACAAGTCCCCGATCACCCTGTCGGGGCTTGTTTTGGCTGAATGTTATTACACGTGCCCCCCCCCCCCCCGAAGAGTGTGGTGATATGTAACAACGTACAGCCAGGCGGTCATTATGGCAAAATAACGCACACGCACCGCAACGCGCCGCATCACTCTGAAGGGGGTTATTTTAGCGATAATGACTGCCTGGCTGTACATTATTACATATCACCCCCCAAAGACTGTGTTGATATGTAATAACGTACAGCCAGTCGGTCGTTATTGCAAAAATAACCCCCTTCAGAGTGATACAAGTCCCCTTATTTTGGCTGGTTGTTTTTACATGTCGTTTTTTTTAATAAACAAGCAGCAACAGCAGAGTTATGTTTATGGGATGTTACGGTGACAAAGAGGAAGTCAAACAAAACCTCTCTGGTTGACATACGCTGTTCACAGTGTAAATGGGGAAATCGGCGTAAACTGCACGGTACAGAGATAACGCCCTGCGGTGTTTGGCAGCTGAAGTAAAGCTCACAGAGGTCAAATAGTTATATTTTAAACGGCTGTGTGGGCCTAACCGTGTTGCGTACAACCGCTTTATGTCAAAGGGAGACGACGAACACTGAACTGAGAATCACAAAGACAGAGTGCGTCTGAGGACCAACCCAACAGCAGTCAGCCTGCGTACCGACATCTTAACAGTCACTACTCCCTAGGATATCAGAATTGTGTGGAATTTAACGCCTTCCCAAACATGTCGCTTCAAGACTTACACATTTAATTATCATTTTGTGGTAAGTGGTATGTTAAAATGCCAAGTACGCTATGTTACACATCCAAGGAATTAGACTGTTTACAGGGGCAGATCTGGGATTGTATGGAAAATACAATCAAATGTAAAAAGAAGTGGAAAAAATAACTATATCAGTATTTATATATATCAACAGTATATACAGTATATATACTGTATATACACAGTATATATATTGTATATACAGTTTATATACTGTATATATAGTATATACACAGTATAGCTCCTCCTGGTCGCGTGCTGATGTGTTCTTGAGCAAGACACTCAACCCCTAACTGCGCCTACTGCTCCTAGCTACGTCAGGTACTAGGATGGTAAAATGCAGAGGAATGCATTTTGTTGCCTGAGTACTTGTACTCTGTGCAATGACAATTATTTGAATCTTATCAAATCTAAATATACTATATATATACTATATAAATTATTTAAATATACTGTGTGTATATATATATATACATACACACACACACATACACACACACACACAGACACATATATATATACACATACACACACATATATATACACACAATACATATGTATATATATATAGTATATACAATAGAAATATACTGTATATGCTGTATATATACTATATATACTGTACATATATTTTATACACAATTAATATATACAGAATATTTACTATATATATTGTATATATATTGTGTATACTGTATATATATATATAGTATACACAGTAATTGTGTATACTGTATATATATTATATATGGTGGCCTCACAGCAAGAAGGTCCTGGGTTCGATTCCCGCCTGGGGTGCTGTTGGCACCGTGCTCCGGCGGGTTATCTCCCAAATAGGAGCCTTTCTGTGTGGAGTTTGCATGTTCTCCCCGTGCTCACATGGGGTTTCCTCCACCTCACGTCAGTAAGGACCCCCACCAAAAACATGCACCCATCATCATCTGACCAGCGATGGACACTTATCACCTGGTCCCCGGGCGCGTCCACGTTCTTTCTTTCTATATATAGCATATACAGTACATAGACATATATATATATCAAAACTTCAAAACACAGTGTGCAGCGAAATGAAATACCAACAATAACAAGCTGTGGAAAACAGACACACCTCTGAAAGGAGACACGCAGATAGTCCAGTTTACTGACTCTGCAGGCCAGATAAGCAGATGGACACCTCTGCGTGGATCGTTCAGATAGGGTGCTGCATGTGTATGTAGGGTGCTGCATGTGTATGTAGGGTGCTGCATGTGTATGTACGGTGCTGCATGTGTATGTAGGGTGCTGCATGTGTATGTACGGTGCTGTATGTGTATGGAGGGTGCTGCATGTGTATGTAGGGTGCTGCATGTGAATGAAGGGTGCTGCATGTGAACGTAGGGTGCTATATGTGCATGTAGGGTGCTGCATGGGCATGTTGGGTGCTGTATGTGTATGGAGGGTGCTGCATGTGTATGTACGGTGCTGTATGTGTATGGAGGGTGCTGCATGTGTATGTAGGGTGCTGTATGTGAATGAAGGGTGCTGCATGTGTATGTAGGGTGCTGTATGTGAATGTAGGGTGCTGCATGTGTATGTAGGGTGCTGCATGTGTATGTAGGGTGCTGCATGTGTATGTAGGGTGCTGCATGTGTATGTATGTAGGGTGCTGTATGTGAATGTAGGGTGCTGCATGTGCATGTTGGGTGCTGTATGTCTATGTAGCGTGCTGCATGTGTATGTAGGGTGCTGCATGTGCATGTTGGGTGCTATATGTGTATGTACGGTGCTGCATGTGTATGTACGGTGCTGCATGTGTATGTAGGGTTCTGTATGTTTAGGTAGGGTGCTGTATGTGTATGTAGGGTGCTGCACGTGCATGTTGGGTGCTGTATGCGAATGAAGGGTGCTGCATGCGCATGTTGGGTGCCGCATGTATATGTAGGGTGCCGCATGTGTATGTAGGGTGCCCCATGTGTATGTAGGATGCCGCATATGCATGTAGGGTGCCGCATGTGCATGTAGGGTGCCATATGTGTATGTAGGGTGCCGCATGTGTATGTAGGGTGCTGTATGTGTATGTAGGGTGCTGCATGTGTATGTAGGGTGCTGTATGTGTATGTAGGGTGCTGTACGTGTATGTAGGGTGCTGTACGTGTATGTAGGGTGCTGTATGTGCATGTACGGTGCTGTATGTGTATGTACGGTGCTGCATGTGCATGTAGGGTGCTGTATGTGTATGTACGGTGCTGTATGTGTATGTAGGGTGCTGCATGTGCATGTTGGTGCTGCATGTGCATGCTGCAGGAAGGTGTGGTCCAGCAGCTGTCACATCCAAATCCCCAACAAGTTGCCCAACAACAACAGCTGGACATCCCATAATACTCCCCCCTCCCACAACGCAAACTTCTACAAACTGATCATTAAAGAAAAAATTCCCTTCTTTTTTGTTTTTGTTTTGTTTGAACAGCGCCGCAAACTATACACGACCCGACTCGCAGCCCTCAAGTCTACGTCCCCGCACGATTTTTTTTTTTTTCTTTCCAACTTCCAGCGCGATGCCAAAATCAAGTTGCATCCCCGGATCACACACCGCGCTGCCCCCAAAATACAAACGAGCGAAACGAAACAAGCGCCCAAACCCAACACACCGATCGTTACCTTTGCAGATTCTTCATGTAAAGGCGTGGTACTTTACGACTCGTCTCGTCTGGTCGCGTTATTCGGTCTGCATTACTCCACCCAGAGCGGCGAAAAGCCCTCCAGCCCCAACTCTGCGGCTGCGCACTATGGCAAAAGCAGAGGGGAAGGGAGTCGAAGTTAAGCAATTTATTCATATTATACTATTTGGAAACAACAACAATAATGATTACGATAATGATTTGCAGTAAAACCCTTTCATACATAGATTTATGTTTTTATATTATTATTATTATTATTATGATAACTATTATTGTTATTATCATCATTATTGTTGTTGTTGTTGTTATAATAACAATAATAATAATAATAATAATAATAATAATAATAATAATAATAATAATAATATTATTGTTGTTGTTGTTGTTGTTGTTGTATGTTATAGTACTTTATTAATTCCTCAGGGGTTAAGTAGCTCAGTGGGGACAGCGTCAGAGTATAATACACTAAATTAACCAAATAAATACAAAGAAAATACAATTAAAAGTAATGAACGGCTCAAGAAAGTGTAGGTGCCGTGTAGGTATTTTCAATGAGATGCAAAATAGAACGGAAATATGAAATAAGCAAGGTAGCAAACGGTAATACATAATATTATTATATAAACAAATGTTTTCGATGTGATTTATTCGTGTATTGTTGTATTTATTATTTTTGAATTATTATTATTATTATTATTATTATTATTATTATTATTATTTTATTATGATAAAAAAAAAAATCTTAAATGTTTTTCTTTAAATTTTCCTCGTTGAAAAACCGCCGATGGGTCACGGTGATAAAAAAAAAAGCTTTTATTTCGGCAATAACTGACTTCATTCGGCGGTAGAAGTCCAGAAAACAAACCAAGTGAAAGAAATCCTTGCTGCGAAACGTGAGCGCATCTGATTGGTGGAAACACTGACCCCTGGCGGCGGAAATGCAGCGACACAGGCGCGTTCGCGTGTTTTGTTTTTTTTGTTTTCGACTGGATGTCCCATGGCGCATTGCGGTTTTACCCACCATGCACCGCGGCCAATCCCGTTCTCGCCGCCGTAGATCTCGTCCGCGCAGTCGCTCGTTCAAAAGCCTCTCGACATGGCGTCCGACGGACCTCCCGGCACCGACTCTCTCGCGTCCGATCTGGGGTCCGCCATCGCGGCCGTGAACACATGGAGCCACCCGGAGCTGCAGGCCAAGCTGGCCGAGCTCGGGGCGCCCACGATGGGTAAATAGAGACCCGCGAAACTCGCCGAAAGGCAACCGTTTAGCCGGCCGCCGTTAGCACGCTGCCCGGGCGCCTCCGCGGCCTGTGTGGGTGCGTGTAAATAGAAGTCGCGGTTATGTCGGAGCGATACCGGTTTCTAGCGGGGAATTTATCGTAAGAGGGTGAAAATAAGCAGAGTGTTTGTAGTTAATGTTCATGTTCAGGGTTTGAAAGGCTGTTCAGGCTTCTTGCTGTAATCTAGTCCCGGTTTGAAGACTTATCACTACAGTGTTTTTTTTTGAGCCAGGCCAGCTCGTAAGTGGGTCAGTATATAGGAAGCGAACCTGTGAAATCCACCCTTTCGTTGTTTTCACAAATAAAAGAAAAGGTTTCTTCATTCGGAAATAGTGTTAGAGGTGCTATTTACGTTTCTTGTTACAATCGAGTCCAGGTTTGACGACTATAAACAGCAGTAGTTTTTGATATAAACCAGTGTGTAGAGGGAAAAAAAAAAGCTCCGAGGGCTTTGAACGCACCATCAAGGTTTCTAGGTTTACATTCATCATCATAGTCTCACCAACTTTTCTGTCTATTTTTATTTTCATGGCTGTGTTGTTATCGGCTTCTGTAACACCGCAACTACCATCACTATCATATAATATATAGGACTGTCCCTTATGTAGAAGGAGTTCTGTATGGACACGCAAACGAAAATATGAATAATTGCAACCCAACAATCTGTTGTTAACATTTTTAAATGCAGCGCAAACAAAAACCTAAATCTCAGTATGTCTCGCTCTTTCCGTTTTCTATTTCTTTTGTTGTGTTAACCATTTAACAAATAAACGCAGCATTATTTATATGTGATTTAAAGTAAATGTAGTTATTTTCCACTCTGGCCCCGTAGTGAGGGTCCACTCCAGCCCCGCAGGGCCACGTTTGTCACAAAACACAAATAATATTGAATTGTTTTGGTTTTTTTAGGCGTATGCGAGCCGTGGTTAAAGCACGGGAAGTCGAAACTTTGTACTCGTTGAAAATATGTAATCACGGAAATGGATTACATAAGTAATGTATTATTATTTTTTTGAAGATGGAAGAATATGTTCATATTTCAGTTTTTTCCATCTACGTTAACTTGTCTTAAATATAGATCGGCGGACTAGTATGGATTCACTCCATTCCATTTGTATTCATTTTTATTTAATTTATTTTGTGAATTGTGACGCTATCATGTTTTACATTGAGCCCTCGTGATGTGATAAGTTTTCATTTAATCTGAAAACAACAACCGTTTCAATCTTTCATTGTTTCCTCCTCCACCTCAGGCCCCAGGGAGGAGCTGATCGACAGGCTGAAAGGATACATGATCCAGGTAAATGGGTTTATTTACTTCGCCAGGTTTTTTTTAAGCTGTTTAAAGCATTGTGATCTCAGTGAGTTTGGGCGTCTTTTGGAGTTGCCCAAGGTGTTTTGTTTACCAGAGAGTTCACTGGTGTCTCTTGTTCCCCTTTTCAGACGGGGATCCTTCTCAGCAAACCCAATGAAGACAAATCCATGGGATCCCAGGTAAAATCTGTGCATTTAAAAAAAATTATTCCACCTCAAAGTCATCAAGGTTGTACTTACCAGGTCCTTGAGGTGCTTGAATTTCGTCCCCAGAAATTGAACCCCTGGAATATCTTGAAAAATAGTCCCTTTTGCGTTGAAGTGCTTGACAAGTCGTTGGGGGAAAAACACGGCCATTAAAACCTGTGATACTCTCAGGGTTTTGTTTTATTTTTTTGTTCAAATGACAACGTAATAAACATTTTCTAAAATGGCTTTTACAGTATAGATTATTCTAGGGAAATGTAAATTGAATCCAGCATAGTTGGAACTAGACCCTTCTAATAGTAGATGAAAGTGAAATTATCAATATATATCAGTAGTCGGCTGATTGCTCGGTCGGCTGATTAATTGGGGCGATATTTGCGCATTTTGAGATAATCAGTATCGGCCGATGCCTGCGCTACCTGGCTGATAAACGAAAAATGTCTGCAGACTGGTGACAGTCTGGAAAAGTCTAGGTTTTTCTATACAAACATCCAGAATATTTTGAAACTGTTTAAATACATTGACACACTATGAATATACTGGTAGCGGCAGCGCTGTCTCGCTCTCTCTTCTCACTGACAGCGAGACACACACCCCACTGCGGTGCCCACATAGCCCCGTCCCGGCTGTCTCATTCATTTGTTACGGTGTTACTCATTAAAGATGGCAAGCGCAGGGCCAAGGCGGTCATTTTTTAAAGAAAAGCGTAGGAGTGCTGTTTGGAAATACTTCACATTTGAGGCAAAACGTAACCCTAACTCAGAGAATTGGAGGTGAGGTTTTTTTTTTTTTTTTCCCCTCCTCCAGACAGCATTGTGCTGTGCGTTCCAAAAAACCTGTGTGACAGTGGGGACACACATTTGAATTATTTACATTTTTCGACCCAGGCCTTTATAACAGTTCAGAGCACAACCTCACCGAGCGCTTTGCTATTGAGGAACTTGCTCGCTTTGTCTTAATTTTCTTCCCTTTCCCACCCACGTCAGATGCCGGGGATGCCCCCCATACCCATGCCGCCAATGCCCCCTGGCATGGGCATGCTCCAGGCCATGAGCATGATGTCCGGCGGGCCCCCTCCGCCCGGCATGCACATGGGCATGGAGCCCCCTGGCATGCCCCCGCCGGGGATCTCTCAGGACGAGCAGCTGAAGATGGCACAGCAGAGGGCGGCGCTCATGATCCAGCAGGAGGAGAGAGCCAAGCAGCAGGTGAGGGGAACAGTATGGCACGTACCCAGGGGATGACTGCGTCGGGAAGCGAGGATTGTTTATTGCACCGTTGCCTACTCGTATGAAACTAAACAAACACAACTAAGACGCTTTGGCTGCGCCCGGCTCTCCCTGCAGAGACGGTGCTCAGATGGCTGTCAAGTCGCCCAGTTAAATATTTTAAGCGTATTTAAAAATATATATATATACCGTATTTTCGCGACTATAAGGCGCATATAAACGTATTTTTTTTTCCTCAAAATGTGCGGCGCGCCCTATAGTGCGGTGCGCCCTATGTGTGTTGTTACTGCGGACGTTGTTGAGACCACCATGAGAACGTTAAAGGGGGAAGTGTGGGCGTGGATTGTGTATAAAAGAACAGGTATGTGCTTTATGCAGAACATTGTTGTCTTAACAACCCTTAAAATGGCAAAGAGACACGCCTATGAAGCACAGTTTAAACTGAAGGCTATCAGCTACGCAGAGGAACATGGAAATCGAGCAGCCGCGAGAGAATTCAAGATTAATGAATCGATGGTTCGCAAGTGGAGGAAGATGGAAAACGAACTCCGACAGGTGAAGAAGACGCAGCTGAGTTTCCGCGGACATAAGGCGAGGTGGCCCGAGTTGGAGGAAAGACTCGAGCGGTGGATCATCGAGCAAAGAACGAGTGGGGCGAGCGTTTCGACGGTCACTGTTCGACTAAAAGCAGTAACGCTAGCGGAAGAAATGAAAATTGAACATTTTCAAGGAGGTCCGTCGTGGTGCTTTCGTTTTATGAAGCGGTGCCATTTTTCCATCCGGACCAGGACTACAGTAGCGCAGCAACGTCCGGCGGATTATAATGAAAAGCTGGCGAGCTTCCACTCCGACTGCAGCAAACACATCGCCGACAAACGCATCCAGCCAAGCCACATCACCAACATGGACGAGGTGCCGCTCACTTTCGACATCCCGGTGAATCACACGGTGGAGAAGAAGGGGACCAGCACGGTAGCGATACGCACAACGGGGTATCTGATTTAGCGCAGCTGTTTAATTCAGAAACAGAGGATGATGACTTCGATGGGTTTGATTAATGCTTTGTAATAAATACATGAATAAAGCACAAACATACTCAGTTTTGCTCCCGCTCTATTTTTAAATACGCAGTAGAGGTATTTAAACGTAGTAGAGGATATGTACCGGTATATAATACCCGCGCCCTATAATCCGGTGCGCCTTATGTGTGTGTTAAATAATGGCACACATAACTGAGACTGCGCCTTTTAGTACGGTGCGCCTTATGGTCGTGAAAATACGGTAATAATAATTTACTTCTCGGTTTGATGTCGTTTTTGGAACAAGTTGTTTGGCGATGCCCAGATGCAGATCTATATCGGAAGTCGATCCATATATTGCTTTGCTTGGTCTTGATTTAATAACGTTTGACCCAAGTGGTGCTGGCTGAAATGGTTTTGTTTATGAAGGTGGAATGATGAAGTTCTGTCAAGCAATGTTGTATTTTATTCACAAATCATTGTTTATGGTTCTATATATAAAAAAATGCCGTTTTAAGATGTTTTGTTTAGGTATCAAGATTCCAGATATCTCAATACTTTTCTTTCGTTATTACATAATTCCTGGCAGTTACATGACACCGTCGTCATCTTTGTCTCCTCAGGCTGCCGTGATGATGGAGCACGACATGGGCCCCCGTGGGCCCGACCCGGGCTCTAGGCCGCCCATGATGTCCTCCATGCCGGGGAACCCCATGAGAGGTGCGTTGGCCTTCAGCGGAGGGTCTGAGATATCTCAACTCTCATGTTGTTTGTCTGACTCATGCTGAGCGCTTTCAGTTCTGTTTTTATTCATAAGTAGTGTTGTTGTGTAAAGACTCTGTTGGTTGTTGTGATGAAGGGTCGAATCATCAGCACTCCACATGTCCTCCAGTCCTTTGCCGAGTCCTGTGTGTTATTGTGTTGTCCGCCGTATGGAGTGTGGTGATCCCTGTGACCGGTGGACACTCGTGCTTTTGTGCGTCACGAGCGTTATTTGTATAGCGCAATTCATACAGGAGATGCTCGCCAACGTGCTTCAGAGAGTGACAAATAAAAATACAAAGTTAAAAGATAATGAAAAGAATAAAACATAGCATGTGCATCAAGCAACGTTAAATAAATTAAAGCTGGTTGAGAGAATGCCACGGCTGCAAAGCTGTCATCAAGGCAAGGGCCTGGCTGCTTTATGTAAAATATATTTTTAAAATTAACACCTTAAAACACCTTTTTGCTCGCTGCATAATTCCATGTGTGTTATTTCATGGTGTTTATGTCGTCACTATTGTTCTACAACGTAGAAAATAGTGAAAGAAAAACCTTGAATGCGTAGGTGTGTCCAACACTGACTGGTACCGTACGCTGGTAATTTGTTCTGGTGAGTTTTGGTTCATTTCAGTACAGACGATTAGCATAAAGAAAAAGAAGCTCAACGTTCTGGGGATAAAAAGAAGAATAAAAACAACAATTATATAAAATTGAATAAAAAGTGGAAATAAAATAAAAAATCATTATGTCAAATATATACAAAGAGCCAAAATATACAAAACAGATATGGTCGGATATATAAAAAAAATATACAAAACTGAATATATAATTGTTAAATGAAGGGTAAATTATAAATAATTATTAGTACGTACTCACCCTCATCACAGTATTTACATTTAATCCAGGGTCCTGTTAACAAGTTTCCATTGACGTGAGAAGCAGATCTGCAGGTGTCATCATCATTTTATTTTTTTTCACTTCCCGGTCAAACTGTACTTCATGTCCCCGCCCAGGTATGGATCCACGCGGACCCCTCCCCCCGGGCGTGAGCATGATGCCCATCCAAAGGCAGAGGGTGCCCCCGCCCCCGGGAGAGGACGGCAGGGAGGTGCGTCTGAACCATTCCTTTCAATATAAGATGAATATTAGAGTCCGGCCTACTCCACACCTATATGGACGTTTCTGAATACTCTCCTTCCACATGAGAATGCACAAAAGGACTAAAAGGCGTGAGCATTCCAGACCAGTCGGGAGAGATAACACATCTTCAAATTTGGTGTCGAACACAAGAAGCTTCTTAATATTAGGACAACATTGTACGGCTAGGGATGGTAACGACAGGGTTTTTTTTTTTTTTTTCTAGTCAATGTGCAGGAGGAATTTACCGCTTCATCGTTGCAGTTATGCAAGGGATCCTTTTTTTTTTTTTTTCTTCTTTTTTGTTACGTTCAATGAGGAAACGGAGTAAAAGAAATACATCTATAATAAAACTCTGTTTTTATTTGCTTTGTTGGGTTCGCTCTGATCTGAGCATCGCGCCCTTCGCTGCCTTGTGCTGCTGCTGGAAAATGTTTGTCTGTGGCGCTGGAATTTAAACCCACATCACAATGTTTAACAACACAATTTACAAATCGCAAAGGCTGCAATTTAAACATTTTTTTTTTTAATGAAAATGATAATCTTGTTTATATATAGACGAAGAAATCTATTTCTGCCGAAATCACGGCACATTTTTTTGAATGTTAATGTTTTAGAGCAAATTTTCGATTAGTCGAGACATTTTAACATGCCTACATTTAACCCTCTAGTGGGGACACGGAGAACGATGCAAAGGGCATTGTTCGTAGCTTCCTTACACCGGCGTTATCAAGAAGCTCCGTTTTACTTCCTCCACACGGAAATGCGCAAAACAAGAGTTTTGGGGAATGTTGAAAAGGCCTGCCAGGCCCTGGCAGGCCTTTTCCAAAAAAGCTTTGTTTTCAGTTCCTGAAACGCTGAGAATATACGCATGAACAGGGCCTAAAACTAGAACCTGATCAGCGTATGATGGAGTTAACTTGGTTATGATGCATATTTTATATGATCTGCTGGTCCCTCTCACATGAACTTGGTTGAAGCCTCAATCTGGTCACAAGTTTGGGGGGGAAAGTGTGTGTGTGTGTGTGTGTGTGTGTGTGCCCGCGCCTGAATTGATTTAAATCTTAAAAGCCCCCTTGACAGATTGGAACCACTTTGAAAAAAATTGAAGAGTCTTCATTTTGGGAGTTTTGTGGCTTAAAAGTCTGAACATGTCGAGCGGTGCCGCTGTGTTTTGCACCGCGGAAAAATCGGCCGTCGCTTCTCCATCCTTATCTTCACGGGTCTTTAGATCGCGGCGGGATGGCAGACAACAAAGGGCTGAAGGAGCCCTTTAAAGTCCGTTGAAGAAAGTCCCTCAGACTAAAAGTTCCGGGTGCTTTGGGTGGAAACGCGGCTCCACTTGTGCTCTCTGAGGGTGGTTTCTGTTTGGTTTCTTCCTGACCTCCCCCTGTTTTCCCAGAGCTGGCAGAGCGAGGAGACCAGCGTGGCGGGGCCCAAGATCCCCCAGGCCCTGGAGAAGATCCTGCAGCTGAAGGAGATCCGACAGGAGCAGCTCACAGACCCCACAGGTGGGGAGTGCTCTTCCATACCGATCCCGAACCCGCCTTCCCCGCTGCAGTGAGATCGCCGGTGCTCTGTGGTGTCGCTCTGTCGTTATATTTTACACTCTTACAAAGTAAAAGTTAAAAAAAAAAATGCTCTAGTGCTGTGATACCACTGCATGACACTGCACAGTTGTAATATCTTTCTTTTTTTTTTTTTAAGACCGAACATAATCTGCCTTCAGCATCGTGCTGGACGATGGCCAAAAATGTTATTGTGATAAAATATTTTAGACCATTCAATGACTATATTTATCAAGATTATATATATATATATATATATATATATATATATATATATATATATATATTAAACTCACAATTTATGTTAAATGCTTTAATTATTTATATAATTTTAATAGAGACTTGTATGCCATGGGTTAGGGTTAGCATCAATAAATGTGTTTTCATGAGCCATGGCAGTTCATTAAAACACATTTATTGGTGGAATTATCCAAAATAAACACTAGCCTTAAAATTAAATTCTGCACTGTAAAAAAAATTATATATATATGTTTGTGTCAGTTACAAGTACAGCTGCTTTAATTCACATTTTACTTCAGTAATATTCAGATAAAAACAAAAGAAATATGGCAAGACAGCCATCTTTGTCGGCGTGTTTCAGCGACATATTTTACACAATGAATATTTGCCGTCCCCTTTGGGTCGGAAGTCAAATACCCCAAAAATCGCCAAACTATCAATGTATGTGGCCCCTCGTTTGCCAACGGCGCCTCAGACGTCGTCGTATCATACGATGCAGCATCATCCTTCCCCTCCGAGCCGCTCGCTCTGCCTCCGCTGCGGTGGAGGGGGCGGAGCTTCCATCTGTATTGACGAACATGATTGGCTTGAGGTGAAAGGTCAGCATTTAAATCCTCCAAACGGATTGGTTTTCCGTTGCAACTTGAAGAAAAGAATATTGAAAAGAATATTGCGATATTTGTGGTTATATTTAAGCACTACTTCAGTATCGGGGGGCGGGGGCATGGTGGAAATGGTAAAAGTGACACCGGTGTACAGTCAAATACGAAAGGCAATTTTTTTTTTACCAGATTCGATTATTTTGTCTAACTTCCTTTCATATCGGCAGAGGAGGAAGATGACGATGAAGACGGAGCCGTCATGACCGGCTCCTCGGGCGGCGTCATGTCGGAGACGGACGACGACAGCCAGTTGTCCAAGAAGGACGTACGTTTGCCGCCGTGCTCCCAGTGTTGAGGCTTGAAAAGCCCCGAATTTCATCGGTTAACTTTGGTATTCGGTCGTTGAGCGCGGTGTCACTCCGGAGGCCTCAACCGCTCGCATCTCGCCCCTCCCAGAAAAACCGAAAGCGCCGGAACCGCAAGAAGAAGAACAAGAAGAAGCGCGCGCAGGAGAAGAGGGAGCAGTCGGACCAGCAGAAGGCGGAGAACGGGGAGAAGGAGAAGGAGGCGGAGGTGGAGATAGAGTACGTCACCGAGGAGCCGCAGATCTACGACCCCAACTTCATCTTCTTCAAGAGGATCTTCGAGGCCTTCAAGGTGAATGCGCCACCACGCCGGTAGCGAGAGGAGACCTTCTATTCTCGTCTTTGATTCGTTGGGTGTTTTAAAGGGAGATTCCATTTATTTGGGGAAATTAGCTTTTCGGCCACCCGACCCAAACTCGCATAAGAAGGCAGATTCCAATTTTCTTCCCTGTGCCTTCGAACTCTAGATAACGCGCTCCATGCTACCTTTGTTAGCTCAATGCATGGCCGCAGATGGGTTCAACTAGCCTAGTTGCTGTGCCTTTTTTTTTTTTTTTTTTTTATATATATATATTTTTTTCTAATGTTTTTTTTAAATTTAATTTATTTTTATTTTTTGCGGGCTCCCATTTCAATACGTCCTTGTTTATATTTAAATTGGGGCTGCCCCCTGAAAGTGGACGAGGCGAATTATCAATCAAACCCGTCGGTCAACTGTGAATATATCTTTATGCGTTCGCGTCAGGACGTCGGCCCCGTCCATCTCGCACATATCTCCAGCGAGGAGAGATGTCTCTTCTGATGATAGCGAAAAAGCTTCCCAGATGAATATCTTAATTTTATTCCAAATCAGAAACAGGTAATACAGCCTAAATTCATGGGAAATATTTTTTCTTAATTTCTCCAATACCGTTTACAGCACCGATAACTTATCGCTTATCGATACTATCGGTCTACAATAATTTATCCACGGGGTTGAATACTGGGTCGGTCGGTGCCCAGCCCCGTTCCTCCATGCTGATATCAGACCAGATGGATACTTTACTCTACACAATCAAATATGACAATATACACGTGACCTAATGACAAACGACAAAAAATAAAACCTGAAAAACAATACAAATGAATAATCAAAATATAAGTGGCTCTATAAATTGGTCATACAATAACTTATAGCAATAACAATTATTGGTAATTTATAATAAACCGAATGACAAAACTTTAAATATAAGCCTAAAAAATGGACAAAAGCAGTATAAAAATGTACCTAAAATAAAACCGTAAACCGAATGAGGATAAATAATGGAAGACCATGTCTGTTTGTTGTCCAGGTGAAGCTTATCAGGTAAATGTTTCTCTCCAGTCTGGACGCTCAGGCGTGTACTTACTTTGTGGAAATAAGCAAGAAAAACGAATAACAAAATGTATTTTGATCGTCACGGATGGTTTCCTCATATCACAATATCACAACCTTTAAATCCTGAATGTAAATTATTCATTCCTTTGTCCAAAAAAATGTAATTCTGATTTTTGGATTTTTTTTTTTAATTTCCCCCCTCAAATTTCAAATTCTAAATGTTTCATTGCTACGGTGGCTTAGATCATGTTTCGGTGCTTGTTTGCAGATTCGATCTTTGTTCTTGTCTTGCGTGGATAGCTAATTCTCTCTGCGGCGCGATAACCCCGCGTTTTTCCTTTTCGCCGTCTGCAGCTGACGGATGATGTGAAGAAAGAGAAGGAGAAGGAGCCCGAGAAAGCGGAGAAACCGGACACCATCGTGTTCAAGAAGAAGGGGTTCGAGGAGGAGAAGAAGGACAGCGACGACAGCGACGAGGTCCGGACCTTGTTCAGAATTTAGTGAACAATCGCAGGACACTGTTTATGTTTTAGTAACTTGATTATTAAAACGTCTCCGATGACTCCCCCGGTGCAGGACATGAGGCCGGACGTGCCCAAACTGTCCAAGAAGAAGATGAGGAGGATGAACCGGTTGACCGTGGCTGAACTCAAACAGGTACGCCACCCGCATCTTGAGGCTTCAGTAATTGGAATTTGGGAGCCACGTCTAAATGGAGCGTCACTTCACGATTAAGCATTTTTTCTATTCTTGACTATTTACAAATGAGAAGCGTGAGTAGTTGGGTCAAATTAGTTCGGACATCTGATCTATGGCGCAACGTAAAATGATGTCATTTATTGTTACAAGGCATCCTCTGGTTATCTTTTTGCCTCCCGTAGGCGGATTCAGATGATCAACACCGGTTTGATCCCGCGTGTCCGGTACAGAAATAGACGGGGTGCATGCTAACTGTGTTAGCTCAGTGAATGACTGCAGATGGGATCGACTAGCCTAGCTCCTGAGGAATGAAGAGAGGTGTTTTCATAGATACCTAAACCAGACACCATCGCATTGATTTCCCGTTTCATGTTTTGGAACTTAGGTTGTTTCCCATGTAGAGCATCTTTTAAAAGAACCAACTCGGACAATGATGATTAGTTTGATAATTATGATAAAGAATATTTTTGCAGAAATGTCTCTCCTTCTTGTGGGACTTTTTCAGCGAGCACCATCGTCCCAAAAACAATCAATTTGGGAGTGCCGTCATATCGCTCCATGAAAGGGATGCGCCTGTTTTGGGGAAATCCTGTGTCGAGGTAGCGATGGCTGCATGCTAACTGCGTTAGCTCAGTGCAAGGCGGCAAATGGGATCGACTAGCCTAGCTCCGAAGAAATGTCCTTTTGACATCTAGAAATGTATTCATTAATGTATTATGAAAGAATTTTAATAAGTATTATTTAAGTATTTTTTTTTTCCTTGTTTGTTTATTTGTTCAATGACAAAAAGTAACTTGAAAGTCTCAACCCCGCTCCGTCCAGCTGGTGGCGCGCCCTGACGTGGTGGAGATGCACGACGTGACGGCCCAGGAGCCCAAGCTGCTGGTCCACCTCAAGGCCACCCGGAATACGGTGCCGGTGCCGCGCCACTGGTGCTTCAAGAGGAAGTACCTGCAGGGCAAGAGGGGCATCGAGAAGCCGCCCTTTGAGCTGCCCGAGTTCATCAAGAGGACGGGCATCCAGGAGATGAGGGAGGCCCTGCAGGAGAAGGTGGGGCTTCGGAATACGACGTGGTTCTATATCCGGATATTCGTGATGACTGTTATCATACAAATCTAGTACTGTGAGCTGTGATAATAATCTTGGAATGTGGTGGGGAGATAATGATTCACTGCTCTACTCCAAAATTGTGCCATTCTATTTTGTGCCACTATTGTAGCATTATAAAATTTATAGAAGTGTAATAATTCATGTGTACTATTGCACAAAATCCCTTTTATTTTGGGTACTTTGAACCCGACCCAACCGATGGAAACTCGCCTCATTTTTATTCTATTTACAGAAACTTTTCTGACACTACTTGGAAGTGCCCCTTAAAACAGGCTCGAATTTTAACGATTTTACGAAGCGATCGCCTCGAATAACGGCGATCAGCCGAGTGGCGTGGTGATGGGATTCACTGCTTCCTCTCCGTTCCCCCGCGTGCAGGAAGACGCCAAAACCATCAAGACCAAAATGAGGGAGAAGGTCCGCCCCAAAATGGGGAAGATCGACATCGACTACCAGAAGCTCCACGACGCCTTCTTCAAGTGGCAGATGAAGCCCAAGCTGACCATCCACGGAGACCTCTACTACGAGGTACCGGGCCCCCGGGGACCTGGGGCCGTCGCGGGGACCCCGCTGGGCAGTTTGATTTAAACCTTGAATTTTTCTTTCGTACAGTAACAGGAGGATGGGTGGTTTGATCCCTTTGTACAAAAAAAGTTGTAGTGCAGTGACTCTCCACTGGTTTGGTCCTTAAGTCACAGCCCAAACACAATGGAACATTTGATCAACTCTGATTTACAGTATTTCCCAAAATTAAGGGTTCAGTTTGCGTTTGTTTTGATTCAATTTGACTGAACAACATCCGAGCGGCTCAGTTGGCCGTTTGCAATCTGAGGTCATGAAAGCCGCACGGCGCAGTTGGAAACCCACATCTTCGGAAATGAATAAATTTTTCATGTACCAAATTTCTGATGCCATGCTTTTATTTTGGAACACGGTTGGATTTGGTTCTTCGCTACGCCTGTTCTATCCCCTAATGTCCTGTGTCGTGTACCTTTAAAGTGGCGCGTGACGTTGAGCTGACCTGCGTGTGATGTCTGTGTGACTGCGTTCAGGGTAAAGAGTTTGAAACTCGCCTCAAGGAGAAGAAGCCCGGGGACCTGTCCGACGAGCTGCGCATCGCCCTGGGGATGCCCGTCGGACCCGTGAGTACCTCAGGCACCGCACTGGATTTGGTATAAAGTTGGGGAAAAATACTACTTCCATTATTTTAAAGGAGACATGTCATGCTCCTCTTCAACGGGATAACATGGACTCTGCGGTCCCCAAAACGTGTCTATGAAGTGTTTTGCGGAAAAATACCGCTCAAATGATGCGTTCTAGCCATTATATCATGCCTCTATAACCCTCCTGTTTCAGTGTGTGTCGCTTTAAATGCAAATGAGCTGCTGCTCCCCACACATCGCTCCGGAGCAATTTGTGGCTTTTATTTTTTATTTTTCCCTTCTATTAGGGAAACAGAGTCAACTAAAATAAATCTACATCTACAATAAAAACACAGTTTTTCTTTTGATTCGCGCGGAGAAACGCGCCGCGGATTGTGCGGCGCAGCCTACCGACGACGTCGCAGAACGAAGAGATACATACATAAATAAATACATATTCAATTTCAAACAGTATATTTAACAACTCTATATTAAACATATTCCGTATTTTGCAACTCGTCACATTTTGACAACTGCTCAATGAACGTAATCCAAGCGTAGTCACCACGTCATGCCTTGTAATGTGGAAAAACTAGGTAAAGCAGTATTTCAGAACACTGGGTTAAGATAAGGGATTCGAATATAAACACTGTTTTTCAGTATAATATAATTCATATAAGTAATGGTTTAGATAAACGGCTCAAAAAAATACGAAGAGGAGTTTACGATCCCAGAACGTTAAAATAACCTTTTTGGCCTGTTCATGTTTATGTATTTGTGAAAGTGAAAACCTGTCTGACCTTTTTAAAGACAATCGGTTCTGTCCTCCTCCTTCCTCCTCCTCCCTTTCTCCGCCACTTCCTCCCCAGAACTCTCACAAGGTTCCGCCGCCGTGGCTGATCGCCATGCAGCGCTACGGGCCCCCGCCCTCCTACCCCAACCTCAAGATCCCCGGCCTCAACTCCCCCATCCCGGAGGTGAGGCCCGCATCCGAAGCGTTAACGCGCAGCCGGCCGGGCCCCATCGCAGAATAACCTCCGTCAGGACCGATCGGGGGTTAACAATCCATGATCGATGTTTAATCCCCTGATTACTGCTGGGGGGGGGGCTGTTTTTGGCCATCAACAGAAACAGCAAAAAGTGGAGTGAAGTGGTCGCAGGTGGCAATGGCTATTATTATTCAGAAATAACTGACCACTGCTGATTGCCAATATTGACCAATCAGAATCGAGTATTCCACCGAGCTGTGTTAGAACGTGATTATTTTGAGACATAATAGAGAATTTCTTGGTCATTAAAAATGTATATTAATTCTAAGAAATGATGACATTTCATTGAAATATCACGATCAAATTTTCAATATCTCAGTCAAACTGATGACCCAGGGCAATTTAATTGGTTGGTTAGATATTAATAAAATACAGTTATGATCGTTTTAGTTGTTTACAAATCCCTTTCGTTCAAATTCATTCGTCTTTCTTCGTGCTGGTGTGGGAGTAGTTTGTTTCATACAGAGGCAGACGGTGACAGTGAGGAGTCAAACCTCGACACCACACAAGCGCTTCCTCTAGTTGAACAGAGTGTTGTATCTGTATCACACCCTCTTCCTCCTCCGCCCGCAGAACTGCACCTTTGGTTACCACGCCGGCGGCTGGGGGAAACCTCCCGTCGACGAGATGGGAAAACCTCTGTACGGAGACGTGTTCGGGACCAACGCCGGAGAGTTCCAGGTGACGATCCCGTAAACACACACACACACACTTGCATAGAGACACATTGACTGTCAGAGCTTATTGACTCAGAAATCCTCTTCTGGAAACCAAGCTGTGATAGGGTTCTTACCAGATCCTTAAGGTGCTTAAATTTTTTTTCCCTCAAAAATACAAGTGGAATGCCTTGAAAATAGCCCATTTTGTACAGAAGTTCTTGAAAAGCCTTGGGTTAAAAAAAACACGATCATTTAAGACCTGTGATATTCCCTCCGGGTTTGTTATCCAAGTTGTAACGTGAACAAAACTTTCCAGCTTGGCTTTTACGACAATTTTTATCCAGCATGGTTGGAAAAACACACTCATAATAGTAGATGACAATGAGATCAATAATATAGATAACACAACGAGACCAAGATTATATCATATTTTAATGAATAAAGATCACATTGAAAATTGGTATGTCTTGCCGTCCTTGAAAGTGAGGGAAGAATAGTGCTTGAAAAAGTGCGTCGCATCCAGCACATGCAGATATGTGCTGGGTGGGATACGCCCATCTTATCCGGGTTCACTGCTTTACTACGTCACGATAAGTGGAACAATTGAGGAGAGTTCCAGGTCTGTTCATCGGGCTGAATTGAGGCTGATTTGGAGCTTGACTGGATGTAGATAATCAGGTGTTTACATGACAGAATACTTCCTTAACCCCATTATCGGCTTATTTAAGTGCACGTCAACACACCGAATAAAAAGTTTGCGGGAGGGGTTTGGGCATAGCTGGAAGGGTGTCTGTTTCGGGTCCTCACGTCCGCCCCGCGCTTCTCCTTCCCCAGGCCAAGGCGGAGGAGGAGGAGGTGGACCGCACGCCGTGGGGGGAGCTGGAGCCGTCCGACGAGGAGTCGTCCGAGGAGGAGGAGGAGGAGGAGAGCGACGAGGAGAAGCCCGACGAGACGGGGTTCTTCACGCCGGCGGACAGGTACCACGCTTCTTACCGGGTCCTCCAAGGTGCTGGAGTTGCGGCCTCGGGGAATTGAAGTATGGGAAATGCCTCGAAAATAGCCCCCTTTGTGCTGAAGTGCTTGAAGAGTCCTTGAGGGGGTGGGGGGACACAGCCTTTGAAAACCTTAGGTGTTCCGCTGGGTTTGTTATTCAGATCATAACGTGAAAACATTTCCAGGATGGTCTTTACGACTTCAATTATTCCAGGGAAATGTAAATTATATCCAGGATTAGGGCTGAAGGATTCGGGAACATAAACTAATTGACAATTTAAGAGAGATATAAGAGAGAGAATATTGCTCAAGCTTTCCCAGCTCAGGAGCCACATTAACAAAAAACATTTTCGCCAAATTTCCATAACGCCCCTCCTCCATTAAACCAGTATGCATCTCAAAACTAGGCGACAAGGAATATCTTAAGGACGGAAAAGCAATTGTAATTGCAGTTTATTTTTATGACCATGGCCATATTATTTCCATGTTTTTATGACCATTGCAACCACAAATCTAGTATGTATGATGTTGGGAATGTACACGGGAGACGGCAAACTGGAAGTTAGGGAGAGAAAGCGACTGCACTGGCACTTAAATGACGTTAAATGGCGTCAATAAAAATGCTCCATGTATTGATAATAGGTATATAAAAAATAGATAAGATTCTATTATATTTGAATTAATAAAGATCACATTTAAAAAAATTATATTCATTTTGTCTTTAAGTGACAAAATGCCGCATAAAAAATAGACTTGAAAGTCCTTGAATTACATTTTGCAATTCCAGAATGAGCCATGTTTATAAAATCTTAAATATTTTAAATAATTTGGAAAGTTGTGTAATTCTTCAAGTTCTTTTTTTTTTTTCCTTTACTAGTGGGTTTTTTTCCCGCACAGATATCCAGCATTTATTATTATTTTATTATATAATTACGGCCCCCGGAAGAAATCGGACGACTGTTTCTTCAGCGGAACTAAAAAGTAGCTTTGCTGCCGACTCTTAAATGTGTTGAGGCTGCAGTTTATTCATTCTGTTGTGGCGGTAAACACGCCACCGGCATCACATGAACTCTTATTTAACTCTTTCATTATTTCAATTTACTATTTTGAGACGCGATATGTCAAGATCGGCCCACAACGTGGCCTGATGAAGGCTGGTGCACAGAAACACACTCTGCACTCGCCCAGTGGGCTTCTACTGTTGCTGGTTTATTCTATATCTTGTGTGTGTGTGTGTGTGTGTGTGTGTGTGTGTGTGTGTGTGTGTGTGTTGCAGTGGGCTGATCACTCCGGGAGGCTTCTCCTCGGTCCCCGCTGGCATGGAGACGCCCGAGCTCATCGAGCTGAGGAAGAAGAAGATCGAGGAGGCCATGGACGGGTGAGCACCGGCCGAGGAAAATCTCTATTCTGCCAGACGACGGTTAAGGGGAAATCCCACCGCGGGGAAACATCGAAACCATCCCTTGAGCCTCATATGGAGGAGAGTTAAGAGTGACGCCTAATTTTCACCGTCCGGTGCTGGTTTTGGCAGCGTACAGATGACATGAGCACAGTGGTATTCAAACTGTGCACCCCCTAGTGGGGCGCAGATGAGCTACAAGGGGCTTGCCGGAAAATAAAAGATAATAATAATAATAATTATAATAAAAAATAGCCCTTAAATATATATTTTAAGTTAACTTTATTTTTATGAAATGTTATTATTGAACTTATTTAAAGTTTACAAATCCAGGATAATACTTGTTGTTATATTAAATAATTTTAATATTTGATTTAAATGTTATTTTAAAACAATTAAAATAATTGTTTTTCTTTTCATTGTCATTGTTTTCCATTAGTTGTACACCTTTTCTCCCCAATTAGCCTGTGAGTAAGAAATACAACCGCTCCACCTGCTTTAGTATATCTACTATATATAAATGACACTTTTTTTTTTTTATTTTAACTTTTTTTGGTGGGGGTGTCAAGTCCTTGAAATCCTAGAGCCAAAATAAAAAAGGTTTGACTACCACTTCAGATGGACGGTTCTGACTCTCTCTCTCTCTCTCTCCGTTGTGTTTGTGCAGCAACGAGACCCCGCAGCTCTTCACCGTGCTGCCGGAGAGGAGGGTGGGGGCGGTGGGGGCGGCCATGATGGCCTCCACCCACATCTACGACGTGTCCGGGGTGAGTGCAGAACGACGCGCGCTCCGTGTCCCGCTCGCGTTCCCTCTGCTGGCGCGGAGGCTCCGTTTCGTCCGTTTCGGCGGCCCGGCATTCCACGCATGCCAGCGCCGATCCCTGATCTGTGCGTAAACACAGGAATGCAGAAATGCGGCGCGATGGGGGCGTGAGAGTCGAGCTGAATGATCAAATGACTCTGTTCAGAGTATACAGGGTGTCTCAGAATGTCTTAAATTCAGTTTAGATGTTATCTAATTTCTGCCTTATAACAATGTTAGGCCTTCAGAAAGGTCATCAGGTGGGTCAAAGGTCGCTTTACACTTATATTTATATTTACATGTGGAGAGAAATTCAAGAAGATCCTTGAATTTACCTGGAAAACAAGACCTGAAGGAAAGTGTTATAATAACAGTTCATAGAATCAACTTGTTCATAACACTGTGACTTTCTGTCCCAAATATACAGTACTTACCCCTCTGTTCCAAATATACAATGATAAATATTAAATAACATCGTAAACCTATAGACAAAATTGACAAAAGAACTATAAAATAAACCTAAAATTGAAAGTGAACAAGCAGAAGAAGGTAATGTGTTCCTCTATCTGCTCTTTCCATTGTTGGCGGTGGGGTCCGGTGAAGTTGATAATTAGTAATATAATGGTAAAGTAATATAATGGTGTAATACACTCCATTGTTTTTTGGGGAAATTATCAAATTTTTATTAAAACAACTTTTTAAGGAGATTTTAATTTTGTTTTTGTATATATTTTTTCTTGAACCGGAGAAATTATTTTTTCATTTTTTGTAATTATTATTATTTTTTTTTTACATCACATTTTATTCTATTTCATTATTTTTATTCTCCACATGTGTTGTTTATTTAATGCTTTTCCGCAGTGAAACGCACCATACCTTACCAGGACAAACTCCTCGTATATGTCAATGTACCTCCCGGAACAAAAATGATTCAGATTCTCTTCGAGGCCTCAGCAAAACCGGTTCATGACACCCGGAACCCCCACCCTTTTTCCCCCGCAGGCCGGGCGTAAGGTGGGCGGCGGCCAGGAGTCCCAGGGCGTGGAGGTGGCGCTGGCCCCCGAGGAGCTGGAGCTCGACCCCATGGCCATGACCCAGAAGTACGAGGAGCACGTGAGGGAGCAGCAGGCGCAGGTGGAGAAGGAGGACTTCAGCGACATGGTGGCGGAGCACGCCGCCAAGCAGAAGGTACCTGAAAACAAGCCTGACTTAAAAATTAATAATGATAATAATAATTACAAATAAAAAAAGATGAATTGTCGCTCCGGTGGCACGTTGGCATTGGAGTAGATTGGACTTTGCGTGTTTTAAGAACGTTTGGCGCCAGGTTTTAGCTTCATTCCGCCCGCTGCACAATTAACGTTTATTAAGGGTTATTACCGGGTCCTTGAGGTGCTTGAAGTGCTCGGCTTTCATCCTCAGGAATTTAAGTACTGGAACGCCTTGAAAATAGGATGTCGTTTGTGCCCAAGTGCTTAAAGACCTTGCCCCCCAAGGGGGGGGGAAGAAAAGTGCGACCATTGAAGACCTGTGATAAAATCCCCCCTGGGGTTTTTTTTTTTATCACAACATAATAGTAAACATTTTCCAGAATGGCTTTTACAACATTTTACAGACCTGCCAACCTGCACGCTTTCTGGTCAAAATACGCAGGTACAAAATTCCAGGAGGAATACACAAAAGTCTAAATAAATATATAATTGTAATTTAATTGCGGAAACGACCAGGGTTCAAGTTCATTGGTGGGTTATAATTTGCATAAGTTCATCTGATTGGAGGAGAGGTGTCCATGATAGTTGATCATTTAAATATTCATTTCCGTTAATTATATATATATATTTAATATTTACTATTTGAAAATGTTTCACGATAAATAAAAACAGTACTATAGTTCGTTCTTTTTCTATAGAACAGGTATAAACAGTATTTTTCACACATAAAATGACTTAAACAAACGGCGCGGCATCAAACTGAAAAACTCGACCAAAAAACAGAGAATGGAGGGCTCGTCCCCCAGCGAGACTCTGGGAAAAGAATCGTTCAGGAGAAGAGGGACACGCCCCTCCCAGGCGGTTGTTTCCCCACTGGACACCTTGATTGACTGCACTCTTTACTAAAACATTTCTATGTAGTTTCTTCTCCTGTTTCTAGACCTCTCGTGCATAAATAGAGGCATGCCGCACGGCTCCACGTGGCCGGCGGAGCTGCGACGGTGGGTTCAATAGGAAGCAGCACTTACTGCACGCCGCGTTACCGCATCTGCGGTGCCATGGTGCCGCAGTTCATGTGTGCGAATTGAACCGCAGGGGGGGGGGCGTACCGACCGGTTCCATAACAAACCGTGTTCCGTTGTGTCCCTGGTATATTAATTCGGTGTGTAACAACATCCCTCTGATTGGACCAGATGCTACGACCTTGTGGTTGTGTGACCCCTCCCTCCCTCTTGCTCGCTCGCTCGCTGATAGGCAGCGCAGCAGCTGTACTTTATGGTACCTTATGGTACTTTATGTTCCACGGGGGCGAAGCGCTGCATGGCTGAGGTGAAATGGGAAGTGTTCGGGGTAATAACCAAGCACCGGAATGTGACCGTCACGTTGACGTATGAACCGGTGTCTGGTGTTTCTGACTCCGTGCCGGTCAGATCGACAGCCCGGTGCCGCGCTCGTGTACTCGCACTCGCACTCGTACGGACGCTCCGATGTTCAAAACCGATACCAAGGTAATGCGCCGTGGTTGGCGCTCAGTGATCGTTCTGATCCTCTGACCATATCCCAAAAAGACTGCGCAGACTGTTTCTCGAGCGGCTGCTCCGGTTGTTCTTCGTGCTCGCGATGAAAGGTTCCGCTCCTGATTTTATTTTTTTTGTTTTTGTTTTTTCACGAGACCCCGTTTGAACTCAGTGCCCATTCCGTGTTGTAATTAAAAAATGTTGTTTTTTTTATTGGAACTCGGGGACAGTTTCGCGTTTTATTATTGTTCCGCGGTGAATAATTAACAAAAAATAAAGACAGTGTCAAAATGGGCAATCTCACTCCTGCGGTCAGTGAAAAGTGTCACGGGGTCGGATCAGGTGACGTGTTTGTCGTTGACGTACAGACGCTTGTTTGGTGCGTCGTTGGTGGCGTGCGCTGGTTACCAGGCGGCCACGGCGTGAATGACTGACTGAGTCATTGAGCTGCAGTCACTCAAACCCAAAAAGGAGGAGACTCCCCGTCACGCTGTTGTGGTGCCGAAACATTTCCCCAAGGTCGTCAGGTGTGTGTGTGTGTGTGTGTTATTCCAGGGAAATGAATTTAAACCAGCGCCGTTGGAAATGCACACTGATAGTAGTGGATGACAATGACATTAATAATAGATATATAGATATACTAAAAACTAATATAAATAATTCACAATGAGACTAAGATTATATTTTAATGTATAAAGACCACATTGAAAATGTATTATTTGTTTTGCTGTGAAGGTCCTTGAAAATGAAAAGGCAGTCCTTAAAAAAGTGCTTGCAAGTCCTTGAATTAAATGTAGTAATCTCAGAATGAACCCTGAGTGGATTGAACTTCGAGCCCCACCCCGCCCAATGTTTAAAAAACAATAATAAGAAGAATAAAAAATGCCAAGAAGCTGGTGAGGAGGGGCGCGGCTTGGAATTCCCCTTCGACCAGTATGTGGTGCTGTGATGAAACGTTTTAATAATGTTGCAACCTGTTGAGTCAGTCGTATATTTTGGTTTACACCTCGAAACCTGTTGCAGTGCAACTTCATTTTAAAGCTGGTTGTGGGGTTTTGTTTACATGTAAAATGGCGTAATCTGTAAAAAGGAAAAACTCTAAGCGATTTTGTTTTATTTTCCCAAATTTTATTTATTTACTTTTTTATATTTTTTAATGTTCACGAAAGATCCTGGATTTATTTTGGCACAGCGCGTGTGCGTGCGCGTGCGTGTGTGTGTGTGTGTGTGTGATCATTAACCACAGAGAACTGACCCAAATCTAAACACACGACCCTGAGTTTATCGGGTGAAGGTCACACGTGGATCTGACTGCAGCAAAAATAGATAGGTCAACATTTATTTTTCCTTTTGAAATATAAAACTTATTTAACATTCCGAGGTGGGAAGAATTATGGGAAATTGAAAAATTCATCTTTTTTGTTTTTCTTCAAGTTTCTGTAATCCAGGGTGCTCACCAGGTCCTTGAGGTGCTTGAAGTGCTCGAATTGTAGATGACAATGAGATCAATAACAGATATATTCATATTAAATAATAGACAATTAGAAGATTATATTTTAATTAATAAAGACCACATTGAAATTTGGTTTGTATTATTATAATTGTTTTGTGTGAAATCCTTGAAAATGGGGAAAAAAAGGTGCTTGAAAGTCATTGAATTCCATGTTGTGAAAGCCAGAATGATCATTGGCAGTAGTCGTAATATATTTCTTTAATTTATTTATTTTAATATTCCTCTATGCTCTTACAAATCTGGCCCGAAACCCCCCCCCCCCCCCCCCCCCCCCCCCCACACACACACACACACACACACACACACACACTGTCTAATATTGACTTTTGAGGAGTGGAGGTCATTTAGCTCTTCATCACAGTCGCTGTTTCCAGGGCTGAACGGGTCAAATTTCATCAGAACCAAATGAAGCGTCAAACCCCAAACGCTGCCACCGCCTGAAATACGAGCATAAAGAACCTGAGAGGGTTCAGACCGAGCTAGAGGTGTTTGAGGAGAAACAGTGTTATCCATCATAATAATAGTAATGATAATGATAACAATAATAATGGTAATAATGATGATGATAATGATGATAAATGATGATGATAATAACTCATGTATTTTGCTTCCCCCCTTTCTTCGAGCAGCAGAAGAAGAGGAAGGCCCAGCCCCAGGACACGCGAGGGGGCGCCAAGAAGTACAAGGAGTTCAAGTTTTAGAGGAGGAGGAGGAGGAGGAGGAGGAGGAGGAGGAGGAGGAGGAGGAGCAGCGGAGCGCTCTGATTTTAACCCCGGGAGGCGTGGAGCCGCCGCGCCCGTTTCCCGCGACTGCAGCAAAACCTTCCGGCGGTTTCCTTTTAGTCATACGCGCGTACAAACGCGACGGCGCCTCGGGGCGCCAGCGTTGTTTGTTTGACCTCGCGATTCAGTGTTTTTTTTTTTTTTGTTTTTGGTTTTCTTTTCGTTGTAGCTTTGGTTTCGTTTTTTTTTTTTTTGTCTTTTGTAAATAAACAGAAAATTTTCAATTGACCTGTTGTTCTGTGCCTCCCAAGTCTGTTGCTCGTGACCCAGTGTGTGTCAAGTCACGCGTCCGGGGTCATGTCGGGCGTCGAACATCGGAGCCGCCGGCTGCTCGCTCGCAAGGCGGACGATCGGATCGGCCCGATGGCGGCGGAGGGCCCCGCCCGCCCGCAGGCGCGGCGACCCCGGAGTAGCCGCGGGGACCGCCAGTGGCCTCCGTTCTCCAGGAATAAGCGACGTAATCCGCGACTGTTTCGGCGGCTGACGAAATCGGGAAGAACTCGTTGCTCCGAGCGTCTTTGAACACTTCGCGGCGACTCAACCCGGGGGAAGGTCACGTCCACCGTTCAGCGCGGGAACCCTCCCGCCGCCATGTTTTTTTAGGTTTTTTTTAGTTTTTTTAGTTTGTTTTTTTTAGGCCGACTCAGACTGAACGCCCAGATCAGCTCGTCCCAATTAAACACGGCCATCGACCCGCGCTTCGGGTGCTTTCGTACCGGCGACGCCGGCGAAATTGGATTTGCGCTGCGCTGCAGCGCCGTGTGCTTATTATTTTAGCGTTGGCTGTTCCACACCCTACGCTATCGCGGGTACGCCACCCTGGGGAACGCTTCCGCCATGACCCCGTCTTACCGTGACCGGCGCCACTTTTCGGGGGGCCCTCCCCAGGTCATAAACCGCTAGTCCTTGTTTTTTTTTTTTTTGTTTTTTTTATTGTTGTAAAACATCCTGTCTTTGTGAGGTCACAACTCCAGTCTTGGGAAGGGGGGGATTCCCCACGTAGCTGGGCTCCCGGACCCTCCGCCAGCTTCACACGCAGGGCGGCACACCGGAGGAGTTGTTTTTTTTTTGTTGGTTTGTTTTTTTTAACGTTGTTACTGTGATTACTGGGGTTTAGTCTACTTTTCGCCGCTCTACTCCTCCCGCAGGTCTCAAGCCGCGTCCATGGAAAACCCATCGAAACAACTGGCTTGGTCCCGGCGGGTGCTGTATCTTATTTGTTGGTTTCTGAAAATATTCCGCTTTTTATTCCAAAATATTACCCGGGAAACGGCGGGGGAAAGATCGTTGGCGGCTGGTCCCTTTTGGCGCGTCGCGTGCTTTCACAAGTTCAATCAGAAATGGCTCATTATTATTATTATTGTGATTGTTATTCCCCTCTTTGAGCTGTGCAAGTACGAAATGGATCAAACGGACCGGCTCGATCCCACACCTCAGCCTCCCTAACGTTGACTGATTGATTGGGCTCTTTGTGGCGTCCGTTGGGTTTAGAAAAATAAAACAAAAGTAAATGAAGGCAGCGAGCTCTTGTGTCGCCAGATCAACATTGCGCGGCTGCACTAATTGATCAGTTGCGGACAGAATAGCGGCCGTTTTGTGTGTTTATTTGAAGATGTCTCTCTGTTTCTCAAACGACACCAAGAATTTCCTGGGGAAATGGAAGTCGACCACCGGGAACCAGATGAACGGCAAGAAAATGGATGAATGGCGGATGGATGGACGGATGTACGTTGTCTCCATAGGGATAGAAGTGCGTCTTTGCAAAATAAACAGCTGCAGTTACATACAAAGTAAACGGTAAATACAAGCGTAGTCATGTATTTACAAATGCGGCTAATTGTTGTGGCGTTCTCAAAAACATGACTTGTGCGTGTACGTACGGTAAGTGTGTCTCCTACAGAGGTCACACAGAGGTCACTGTGTCTCTGATGTCTTGGTACAGTTGACAGGAGGTGAGAAAGTGCAGCTCTCTCTCTCGCCCCCCCTCTCACTCTTTCTCCCTACCCTCTCTCTCCCTCTCTTCCCCCTCTGTCTCTCTCCCTCCCTCCCCTCTCTCTCTTTCTCCCTACCCTGTCTCTCGCTCTCTCCCCTCTCCCTCCTCTCTCTCTCCCTCCCCCCTCTCTCTCTCTCCCTCCCCCCTCTCTCTCTCCCCTCTCCTCCCTCCTCTCTCTCTCTCCCTCCCCCCTCTCTCTGTCCCTCTCTCCCTCTCTCCCTCCTCTCTCTCTCCCTCCCCCCTCTCTCCCTCCCCCCTCTCTCGCTCTCTCTCCCCTCTCCCTCTTTCCCTCCTCTCTCTCTCCCCTCTCCTCCCTCTCTCCCTCCTCTCTCCCCCCTCTCTCGCTCTCTTGCCCCTCTCCTCCCTCTTTCCCTCCTCTCTCTCTCCCTCCCCCCTCTCTTGCTCTCTCTCTCCCCTCTCCTCCCTCTCTCTCTCTCTCCCCTCTCCTCCCTCTCTCTCCCCTCTCTCTCGCTCCCCCGTCTCTCGCTCTCTCTCCCCTCTCCTCCCTCCCTCCCCCCTCTCTCTCCCTCCCCCCTCTCTCTCCCTCCCCCCTCTCTCGCTCTTTCCCCTCTCCTCCCTCTTTCCCTCCTCCCTCTCTCTCTCCCCTCTCCTCCCTCTCTCTCTCCCCTCTCCTCTCTCTCCTCTCTCTCCCTCCCCCCCCCCCCTCTCTCCCTCCCTTTCCCCTCTCGCCCCCCCTCCCTCTCACTCGGTACTGTCTCTTTAAATGGGGGCGTGTCTCTTTCTTTCCGCTCGCTGTGCGACTTCGTGCGGAAGAAAATTTCCGCTTCCTGCGCTGGAGGAGGCGGCAGCGGAACAACAACAAGGCAGCCACCGCCATGTCGGCCCTCTGAACCCGCCCCGTCTCCCACCTCTCACCCCGCAGAGGACGGACCGTCGACGAGGCAAGCCCCCGGGACGATGTCGGAGCGCGGCGGGCCCCCGCGGACCGCCGGGGTCCCCTCGCCGCACACGCAGCCCTCCAAGCCGGTCGCCAGCATCACGTCCAACCGGCCGGTCCACATGAACCTGTACGCCACCTGGGAGGTGGACCGCTCCTCGCCCTGCTGCGTGCCCAGGTGAGGCGCTGCTCGCCCCGGGGGGGGAGAGGAGAGGGGAGGGAGCCCTGGAAGCCGGGGAGGGCTGCTCCTCTGCCGGCCACTGCTGGAGACAAATTAGCCCCGTTTGGTGGAGGTGTGGTCCGGTCACCACTGTCACCCAGGAGCGGATTATAGTAGATTAGGGTTAAATTCCATTAGATGGGATTAAATAGACACTTAATAAAAGAAAAATAAATAAAATGAGCATATGAGACAATTAAAATAGGAAAAAATGGCAATATACAATAAATCATAAAATAAATACAAAGGAAAAGCAGTAAACCCCTGTACGATCATCCTAACGAGAGCTCTGAAGTGTGGATGTATATTCCATATTATATGAATATTAAAAGAGAAACTGGTGTTCGACTTTTTGGGTTTTGTGGGAGGTGCTGGTTGTATCTGCATGGCAATATTTTTTTTATTTTTTTTTATTTAGATATTTTGTATTAAAGCAGAATTTCAATTCCTCCATAAACACAGGGAAACATTGGGTTGGTGTCTGTGGCGCACATGGACCTGGATGGATGCCTCCACTTGTCGTCCAGGAGCTCCATCATGTCTGCTTGTGTCTGGGAATTTAGAGGGAAAAATACCCCCCCCCGAAATAATTAGTTTAGTTTGTCATGGCGAGGCCCAATCGCCAGACAGGGTTTGGTGGCGGATGGGTGACAAAAAAAAGTCCCGATCTCACAAGGAAAAACAACATTCACCTTGGTTGGTGTTAAGTTGTTTCGCTGCGGACCCCTCCCCGGGCCGCGGACCCTGGTTTGGGAACCCCAGGCCGAGAAGCCACCCACACCTGCTCTGGGCTCCACGGTGAAGCCTTGAACCCTCTGTTTCCCTGTGATTGCGTATATGACCTCGGTTACCGGGGTCGGCCCCCGGGGCCGTTTCTTGTTTGGAATGAAGGGCCCATCCTTTCACGTCTTGGCTTGGTATGATTGTATATACTGTGTGTGTATGTGAGTGTGCGTGTGTGTGTTTTTACCGCAGTCTACAGCAACACGGGGGAGAAGGAAGGCAGTGGTGATAAGAGCGAGAGGGGGGGGGGGGGGAATCTGTTGCTCTGTCATCTCCATTTAAATGGGATTCCGCCCCGACTCGGGCGCAGCCAGCCCATCAGGACGACGGCGGCCCGCCGGCTCATCCCGCCGGCGACGGCACGTCCGTCACACGCAGCCAACGCGCGCTCTGGGACCGCGTCGTTGAAACGGGTTCTCGTGTTTTTGGCACGGCATCATAGCCTTATTTATTTATTTATTTTTACTTTTTTCTCAAGGCTTGCCACGCTGGCGGCGACCCGCTCAGGCGGTTACTCTCAACCGTCTTCATATCAGGGAGCCTCATTTGGATTGACATTAGTCCCCGCTTGATAAGATTTTGCCAGTCTGAGATGCGTTGGTACCGTTAGATATCACCATTTGATCCGCGCTTCCATACCCGCCTGTACCCTGGTGACAGAGATGACCCTCAAACTGATCCAAACAGTCGTTTTTGTTCCCTCTGTGACGGCGAAGTAGGGACTGCTGTAAAGTACGTGCATCGTACTGGTGGCTCGGGTGCAGGTCTGTCGTTTTGTACGTCACGTGACAAATGTGTGCCTCCATTGGACGGAAACGGCTCAGATGTGGTCAGGATTCGGCCTTTGCGGGGTGCCGCCGGTACCCGAAAGGTACAACGCTGTGCTTGTATTTCCCAAAAGTCTTGACTTGGCCCCTCGCTCGAACGCTGAAACTGCCTCGGAGGTGATGAAACCGCCTGGGTCCGGGGCTTGATGGCTCCCTCGCCGCTCGGCCTGTTCTTGGTCGGACTGTGAACTTCCTCCTACCGCTTCCTGTCAGCCCGCAATGCTGCTCGGTGCGGCGCTGGCACGCCGCCGTTTGGGTGGAGGAAGCACAAACATCCAGGTCCGCGGGCGAGTGTTTCTGTTCAGTTTGAACCTTTTCTTGTTTTCTTCTTTTCCCCTGCGAGGCCAAGAGAGAGCGGCTGTTGCCAATGACACAGGTGTTGGCCGAACATCTGAACCCCCGGTGTTGGCGGGAGCAGCCCCGCCCTTCGGGGGGTGAATCTCGCCCGTGGCCGTCCGTGGGCCCCGTCCGTCCGTCCGTCTCCGGGTGCTTTTTGAGGCCGCGCCCTTGCGCTCCGCCTTTTCCGACCTTTGGTTCCGCCCTCTCCTACGGAGGTAAACGTGATCCGAGTGGCTTCGAGCCGGGATCCACGGCATGGGGTGATCCCTCCCTGCGGCTCCCCTTGTCTTGTGGTTTCCGCAGTGTCACGCCTCCCCTCCCGCACGCGCCAACAGTTGCCGGGATGAGAGGTTCCACCCTCCAGTGATGACCACATTCCTCTTCAGGCTCCAGGCCTGGCCTTCTAACGCGAGGCCAAGTCGCTGCGCAGCGTAGGACGGAGCACACCAACGAGGGTTTTTATCGTCGAGTGGAATGCTGGGGGCGATCGCTGTGGGAGCGGGTGGGGGCGGCGGGGATTAGATTCCAGCGCGGCGCTCGCTGTCGAGGCCTCCCCGTCGCTGCTCCCGCGAATCAAGTATTTCAGGACTGGGCCCCTTGGCAGAGCTCCTCGGCCTGTCGTTATCAAAGGGGTTCCTCTCCGGGTTGTGGAGCAAGGGGGAGGTCCAGGGAGGTGTGGACGGACGGTGCCTGCGCGGCTCGGTCCCCCCCCGGCAGTATTTGGGACTCTGGATTTATCCGACGAGATGGCGATTTATTTATTTATTTATTTTTGTGGCGATAGAGCACCGCCGGCGGCAAAGACAAGAGTGGTCCGTCAGGCGATGAGCACTTGCACACGCGCACCAACACTGACATGCCGGCAACAACGAGGCGATTATGGCGATGCATCGATGGAGACGTTTCCATGCGAAGCATTGGGGCGTTTACGGCAACAGCCTCGGCGGACTCGGGTCTCTCCGTCAAAGCCAAATGTCCCCGCCGGCTCGTCTTTTTCAGCCGGTTTGTGCTCTTTCGGAGGAGCGTCCCGCCGCGGCTTCCCCTCTCACCGCCCTCAAGCCCCTGACGCGCCGCCCCCGTTGAGGCCCCGTGAGGAGTCCCAGCAAATTGTTTAAACGCCGAAACAGACTGGGAGATTGACCGGGAAAAAGAGGCAAACCCCGTTCACAGCGTATCCCTTCACACAGTCGCAGCCGTGCTCGGATTAAGAACATTGCACTCTACTGTTTACGTCAACGTTTTTAGGATCCAAGTGTTGACATGGAGCCATCCTACCACTGGTGCCCTTGTATGCACCAGTCGATGATTCCTACCAAAGGCAACATTCCCAGTTGGCAACTGTCGTATGAACTGCAAATTCGTAATATCTGATCAGAATAAAGCCCAGCGCATATTATCGAGTAATAATCGAATTGAGCGAGTTTACATGGTGAACGTTTGCCGGTACGCTGATGATGAAACGCTGTTCATGCCCGTCCATGAAACGGGCAACATTTCCAAATTGTCGGACGGTGGGGGGGATTTCTGGAAAGTCTCGTTGCGGAAAAACACTCGATGGGACGCGTTGACTTGAGGAGCGGCCCGCGTGAACCCATCGTAAATATCACCTCATTGTGGCATTGAGTGTCTTTCTGCTCCACGTCGCGAGCTGCAGATTCGGGCTCGGTGTGAAAACCCGCTGTTTTGCTTCCTGACACACATCAAAACAATGGAGGAAAATAAGCATAATTCACTGTATTTTACGCCACGTATCCAGGCGGGGAAGGGAGGAAGGAAAACAAGCAGAGTTTGTGCATTAAATATAAATGTTTATCTGCTGGACTGTGTGTGTGTGTGCGCGTGTGTGTGCGTGTGTGCACGCGCGCACAGAGGCAGACCGCAGGATGTTGTAAATAATACATTGTGCATTTGTTGCACTCGCGCACTATAATTGGCCGGCGACACAATGGTGGGAGTAACATGAGCAGGATTGCGCACACACCCAACCGCACACACAGTCAACTGTCTCAATACACACTTGCACAATGCACAAACATGTATTTAACATCCATTATTATTGATATTATCGTTATTTCTGGTGTGATTATCATCGTCATCATGAGGGGTCCAGCCTGCAGGGCTATTTTATTTTGAATCATCTTGGCGTTTTTGGCTGAGACATCATGATCCAATGCTATAAGAAGTCCGGTTTCTGTCTCTGCTCATTCGAATTTGGAGGGTTGGCTGTGCAGACGAGCAACCAGGGGACCACAGACCGGGGGTGGGGGAGGCGATGCTGCGTTCAGCGTAAACTCGTAAAATCGCGCTGCGTTTCAGAGAAGCCGGAAAACTGTAATACGTACCAAACACGACTAAACCCCGTGTATTGCTGCTTGCAGCTATATTTAATATTATCATTATTATTATCTATAATATATTCTGTTCTAATAAAGCACTCTGAGCTGCTGTGTGTGTGTGTGTGTGTGTGTGTGTGTGTGTGTGTGTGTGTGTGTGTGTGTGTGTGTGTGTGTGTGTGTGTGTGTGTGTGTGTGTTGAGAGACGAGATAGATAAGATCGCAAAAACTGATCATGCAATTCTATAATAACAGTGACATTATTTTGATTATTATTATTTATATTTGGTGGACTTGATTGAGCTGACCGGAACGTTTCTTTTTGTTTTTTGTTTTTTAATTGTGGGTACTGCCACTGCACGTACCGGGAAAAAAAACTTGCTTTAATTCGTTCAACCTATTGTGTATTTTTGAGGTTTTCTTAACATTAAATGTACACTTTAATCTGAATTATTTTCCATAAATTTTACTTATTCATTTGCTCACTCAAACTCTCTCTTAATCCAGATAGAGCTTTATTGCTAATTAAACTAATAGGGTAAACGTACGTGACTGGGAAACAAACATTAAAAACAAAAGAGTGAAGTAAAGGTTAAAACACAAAAATAATATAAAAACATTACTGTTAAGAAAAATAAACTTAAGTTGTTCACTCCTACTCTCTTTTCTCATGTGACAACAAAGGAAAACAAGCAAAACAAACAACCCGAGGACTGTGTGTGTGTGTGTGTGTGTGTGTGTGTGTGTGTGTGTGTGTGTGTGTGTGTGTGTGTGTGTGTGTGTGTGTGTGTGTGTGTGTGTGTGTGTGTGTGTGTGTGTGTGTGTGTGTGTGTGTGTGTGTGTGTGTAATCCTGCAGCTCAGGTTACAGTGTCTCTCGCAGGTGACAACACAAGTCCCATAATGCACTTAACACAGATTGACCCTGACGCACCGCTACGGATTAGAGACTCCGCTCCTCCCGGCGCTGCCAACTTTTTAAATAACGCCACAGAACGGCCACCTGCAACACACATTAACTCCAAATTAAGAATATTGTGCTTGTCTCTAACCGTAGAGAAGTTCCCTGTTTTTAAAAAGGAAGGGAGGTGTTGCCAGTTTTGCAAAATCACAAAACTGGCAACGGACGGTGATTTGTTTTTAAAAGCAATTTGTGATTACTTTGTTTTTAATCTTTATTAAACTAGGTTGTAGTTTATTTAATTTAATGTTTATTTGAATTTGCATTCTATAAACTGCTTTACGGTTCCATTAAAACACAATATTAACTAGAGTTCAGCAAAGACAGATTTCTTTTACGAGCAAAACTTAAGTAAAACAATGGTTCTAGACGCTGCTCTGTTCCTCCCAGCGCTGTCACCTTGATAGTGGAAAGGGTGAGGAATCCCAAAATTTTAATATTGAAGTTGCCTGTAGCCGTCAAAAGGTTCCCTGCTTCAAAAGAGCAACGACCTTCACTTGGAAGGTGTTGCCAGCTTTGCAAAAGCACAAAACTAGCAACCAAACACTGCTTCGATAAAAACAGTACAAGGGTTTAGAATCGAAGCTTTGAATTTCACGTTGAATTTCAGGTGCTGTAAACTACGTGTGTGTGTGTGTGTGTGTGTGTGTGTGTGTGTGTGTGTGTGTGTGTGTGTGTGTGTGTGTGTGTGTGCGTGTGCGTGCGTGCCCGCCTGCGAAGTGCACCAGGAACATGGGTCCTCGCTTTCCAGGTGTATTTACTCAGCCCTCAGTCTGATACCAGTACAACATTGGGTGTGTGTTTCAGGGGGCGTCTGATTGGTTTGATAAGCAGGAAGTAAATGTGATTGTCCGGTGGGATGGTTGTTTGATGATTGTTGAACTGGACTCAAGGTGTGTCTTTGCACGAAAAGAAGATCCCAAAAATAGTCCAAAAAGTGATATGTAGTGCAGAGTATAATGAATTACAAACACACTTGGGCTGAGGGACATTGACAAATTATAACATTAAATATCAAAATATCTTTTTTATTCTATAAATAAATTCTGTGAATACATTTATGATTTTAATATTTCATAATAATGATTTTAAAATACATCATTTGATATTCTGGGAACGACTACTGCTGCTTTCATACGGTTGACACAGCATAAGATATTTACATATGAGACATAAGATATTTACAAGAAATGTGATTAATATTTTTATATATTAGATATTATGACCATCGTCTATGAAGTTGAGAAAACTGTAACGCAGCCTTAATGACGACATGTAACCCTAAATACCCCGAAATCCCAGGCCGTGTCTTAGCCCTAAAACACAAATAGGACTTGAGGAACACGCTGTACGCAACAGCAGAACATTTGTCACTGAGGCGATCTCACACACACACACACACACACACACACACACACACACACAGAGAAGTCACATGCTGTCTAGCCACGATTAGAGCACTCGTTGTGTTTGGATTGGGCACTAACCTAAATTTTTCAAAGAACAACCCACTGTTTTTAAAGTAAACATGTATGATAGAGTTTGACAGTAGGGAGGGGAATGTCTTGGTGTGTGTGCACACGTGTCTGTGTGAGTAAAAGTGCATATATGGCTCCGCACAAGTTTGTTTATGTGTGTGTGTGTGTCTAAAGGTTGGTTTTGCCCTCCTTAGGAAGTAACAGGCCTCGGTGTGTCCTTGCCCGTGGCTGCGAGAAGTAGAGCAAGATGGAGAGGGGGAGAGAGAGAGAGAGGGAAAGAGAGCGAGAGAGAGATTTAAAGGGTGACGGCGGGGCGGAGGCGGTGAAGACGGGAGGAAGATGAAATGTGAAGGGTCACTCGCCGTCCCGCGTTTGCGGCGTTTCTTCTGCCCGTTGAACTCGTTTGCCGCTCCCGCTCCTCTTCCTCCGGCCGCCGGCCAATTAGACTTGTGTTGGGATGAACAAATGAACGCTGAGCCGTTATACCCAAAAACCGGAAATAATAATAGTGCTGCGTTTTTAAAGTAAACATGTCGTTGTTGCCTGTCGAGACGTCCTCACCAGGAGGACTTGATTGTGGAAGTGACGTGGTTGAGGTCTCTCTCCCTCTCACCGGAACCGGGGCGTTTCGGACATCTCGTGCTGCAAGTTTGATCCACACTGATCTACGTTCGTGGCAGGAACTAGTGAAACCGGCCGTTGAAGTTGAAGAACGTTGGCGTATCTTGATTGGCTTGTGGAGCGGGGCGCTTTGTGACATCGTGAACCAACCTGTTATAAGTCCAGGCTTCGTCTCTCGGCGCTCATTCGCATTGGGAGAGTTGCGCTGTGTACACCTGGTTGCTTCGCGTAGTATTTAGGCTGGCTCAGAAGACCGGAGGAGCCGATGCCGCGTTCAATGTAAACTCGGAAAATTGTAACTCGTGCTGCGTTTCACAGAGCCCGGAAAACTGTAATACGTACCTTACACGGCTAAACTGGACCCGGTATATTGCTGCCTGCGGCTATATTTATTCTTATTCTTATCATTTAGGGCCGCTCCTGAAAGTTTACGAGTCAAATAATCACTCGGAAAAACGCCATTTTCTGCGCGTAAAGCATGGAGAGGGGGTGATCAGGGAGAGAGTCACTGAGAAAGTGTCCCCGTTACACATTCTCTGTATATGGCCAAACGTCGGAATCATCCATGTATTGGAGGATTACCATTGGATGATTGTATGGTTGTGGTGGTGGTTGGGCTGAATCATTTCCCGAAACTTTCCTCCGTCTTTGTTTACATTCGCACCCACGTACAGAAAACGTGAAGCACCGTGACTCCAAATGAGGTAAAATATCGTCGTAACGCAGTTCTGCTGCTGATTTGCCGTACGGCGATGGAAATGGTGTAAAATATATGTACGATGGTAATTCTTCTATCGTATCAGGATATACTGTGTCCCGTCATATCGCGCAGCCCTTGACATCATGGTACCTGGTGTTCTACTGATACTTTATCAGTAGAGGAACACCTTGTGAGGGTGATTATCTTTAAAACATTTGAATATTTATACAGTTGATTGTTGGAACGCTGCCTCGCCAAATGCGACATTCATCAGTCCTACAAGTGTTCTTAAAGGGAACCTATTACGCTCCTTTTTACACGTTATATGTGAAGTTAATATAGGTCTGTGAAGTTCCCTAAAACAGGTTTGCTGAAAATACCTGTGTGTGTGTGTGTGTGTATATATATATATATATATATATATATATATATATATATATATATATATATATATATATATATATATATATATATATAAATAAATATACTCAGATTATGCGTTCCAGCCATTCTAACATTCCTCTAAATGGATCCTGTTCCAAAATGGGCTCTTTCTGTGTGTGAGCCCATGTGGTTTGAACTTTACTTCCGGGTTCCATTGTATTTAGTCTGTAAAACCTTTACTTATTTCACCTTATCAGTCCAGAAGAGTCCGTTTCTGAACAAATTTGAGGCTAGAAATAAGCAATCCACTTCACTTCACTCATATTAGATCTACAAGGCCTCATTTAAGAGTTTGTTCTGACTTTCCTTGCCAACACCGCACCGGGATACCGCATCCTGGGATTAAAAAAAAAAAAAAAAAAAGAAGAATAAAAAAAAAAGAATATATCTGCAATAAAAACACATTGTTTTTATTGGTTTTGTTTGGAGAACCGCACAGCGGATCGTGCGCCGCAACCTACCGTCTATCTACTGCATACTTGATTAGTATTTTTTGAGAAAGAAACACAGCACAATATTTTTTTCGAAACACTTACATTTCCATCATCTGCAGTTTCTTCACAGACAGTTTGTATGAATTCCTCTTTCTTTTAAAAGATTCGATCCGGTCTGTAAGCCAACAGAGCAGTTCCCAGAGGCGCTTGTCATTCTCCAGCCGTGGGCGGGGTTACTCCGATTGAGGGCGGTTCTACGTAGGAAGGGGATGCCAATCTGAATGCCGTGTTTCACCATATGTTTTTCTGAAATGAGCCGCTCACAAAGAAAATGGCCGGATGCCTCGTTAGGCCCAGCAGAGACCGGAATGTATGGGCACAAGCGCTGAAAAAGTGAGTTTTTTCACAATAGGTCCCCTTTAAATGTTCTTACTGTGTAGGGAGCAGGGACTTACTGTTGTGTGTGTGTGTGTGTGTGTGTGTGTGTGTGTGTGTGTGTGTGTGTGTGTGTGTGTGTGTGTGTGTGTGTGTGTGTGTGTGTGTGTGTGTGTGTGTGTGTGTGTGTGTGTGTGTGTGTGTGTGTGTGTGTATGTGTGCGTGTTCTGACTGGTTGTTTATGCTGCGAGCCAAGTGTCAGCCCATGTCAGCGCGGCGGTCATGTCCTCGACGGGCTGAGAACGCCAGTGGCGCTGAAGTGGAAGAAGAGTTGTTGGGCGTTATTCGGGGATTTTCAATTCTGAGGACTTTGATGATCGCCGACCGCTTTGAAGCAGCGATCCATCAGGTTGTTCTGTCTCGCGTGGATTACACAGCCCAAGAATTATGTTCGAAAAGCTGCAGGCCCCCCCCCCCCCCCCGACATCCGGGTTTACCCTCCTCTTCGCTTGAAGACGGGACCTTTCTTTGCTCCAATGTTTCCCTTCCGGGAAACGCGCAAAGCGCCAGCCTGCTCATCGGGAGAAGTTTAGGGTTCAGTGTCTCGCTCAAGGACATTTGGATATGCTACCAGAGGAACTAGGGATCGAACCCACAACCCTCTGCTCCTGATCATGACCCGCTCTACTGCCGTCCAAAGACTAACTACTTGGGTATCGAAAGTTTAAATTAGACGCCATAAAATGTTTCAGTACTGAAAAGCATCGGTGCAATTTTACCCTAAAAGTGTTGAATTGAATGGCGAGTCCTTTGAATAGGAAGGGAGAGAGTTAAGAAGGCTTATGCTGCTTGAGAGCAGCAGGAATGTTGTCAGCAGAATCCTGGGATGAAGAATGAAGGAGCTATTGAGAAAGAGAGAGAGAGAGAGGGAGAATGAAGGGAAAGTAGTCAAAGTGGTGGGAAGAGTTGGGGTGAGAGAGAGAGAGAGAGAGAGAGAGAGAAAGGGGCTGCCAATGAGAGGCAAACAGAGGGGGGAGGTTGACTGAGAGAAAGGGAGGAGGCTTCATAAGGTATTGGACAATTTTGGTCTGGCATTGGTCTGGTATTGGACAGGTATTGTTCTGGTATTGGACAGGTATTGGTGTGATATTGGACTGGTACTGAACGGGTATTGGACTGGTATTGGTCTGTTGTTTGTCCAGGCTAAGAAGTGTATCTGGGAATATCCAGCATATGAAACATATCATATCAGTGAAAATCAATTCCATTTTTTTGAAGCACATAGATAATTAGAAAATAGAATAATTGGCCAAACAAGCATTTGGAGAGGTCACCAGAACACGAGGGCGAGGCAGTATCTAAATGTCCAGAGGATTGTCCTGAGCTCTGTAACTCAGCCCTCTGATCCGCCGGCTTCCCCTCCAGGCGCTCTGCGTCCTGCTGCCACCATTAGCGCTCCGGTCCCCGGTTAAATCCTCGCCGCCTGCGGAGCCGTGATGGATCTGCTGTGGAGAGCCGTTTGCACTAAGACCCAGTTGACCTCAGTGCCAGAAAAGGCCCCCGGTGTGCTGGAAGTGCCGGCGCCGCGCTTATGATTCGATTTTAGGTTAGTTGGTATTGGTTGCGGGTAAGAATCTCTGAAGTGTGATGGACTGGTACTACCCCCTGAGGAATCTGCCCACGCTTGCTATTGGCGTCCACCCCGGGCTGAGCCCCCCCCACCCCCCCCCGGAGCTCTTGCCCTGGATGCTCCTCCAAGAGTTTCGACCGCTTCAATCCGTCTCTGCAGATATTGACTATTGACCACCACAAGGCGTCGTTCAGTCCACGTAGTGTCGGAGATGACCGGCTGCCGGTGACGTCGTGCGGACAAAGTAGTCTCAAGGCGCCTCTGCCGGACTTTGAAGCCTTTTTGGCTTCCACAAGCATGCCTCTTATCTGCCCCCTTTTCGCTGTTATCAGCGCTGTAACAGAAGCTCCATTTGAACAAAAGCCTTTTTATAGCAGGCTCGCGTACTGTATGTACAGCTATACCAATACCACCAAAACAGGAACACCTTGTGCCGTCCCTCCGTCCCAAGTATAAATTCCGCCGTGGTTCCATATTCCCTTTAGAGATCCGTGACTTTGGGGAGTTGTTTGTCTGTTGAGCCCAATTAGGATTAATGAGCGGATGTCAGGCTGTTTCATTGTGATCGGACTATCGCCGGTTCGATCCCCGGCTGGCAGCGAGCAGAAGTGTCCTTGAGCAAGACACTTAACCCCCCCCAACTACTCCCTGGGGAGGCAGGTGACACGTCAAATACCAGGATGGGTAAATGCAGACAACCAATATCCCCACCGGGGTTGATGAAGTTTAAAAAATAAATAAATGTATTATTATTATTAATAATTATAATAATAATAATAATAAGTATTAATGAGTAGGACGTAAGGATCGCGGCGATGGCGCCGAGGCCAAAGTGGCCCAAGGTGATTTCAAGGTCGGCGACGGCAATGCCGTCCACGTCGCCCCCGATAACCATTTCAGTGATTGCGTTTTTGGCCACCAGTCCTCAGTGTGTCCTCGTTGGAATATAAGTTGTAGTTTGTTTTTTTTAAATTTTATTTTTTTTTTTACCGCTGTGTTTTTATACAAGCCGTTCACCTGAAGGTTACGTAATACACAATAACAGTGTTGCTGTGTCGCTGCTCTCTTTTTGTTTTTGCAGATAAGATGTGATCAGCAAGGGATTTCCTGTCGTTATTTTTATATATATATCTATATATATATAGATATATATATATATATAGATATATATATATAGATATATAGATATATAGATGTGTGTGTGTGTGTGTGTGTGTGTGTGTGTGTGTGTGTGTGTGTGTGTGTGTGTGTGTATGTGTGTGTGTGTGTGTGTGTGTGTGTATATATATATATATATATATATATATATATATATATATATATATTACAGATGCCTTTGCACTTTGGTGTACAGATGGCAACATTAGCCCCTGGGGACACAGAAATCATGCACAGACATGTTTATCCGGGTCTATGACTGAGTCCCTCTCTCTCTCGCCCCTGCAACAACATCTTCTCTTCTCTTTACTTGTGCTTTTCTCCGTTTTCCCTCACCCTTCGCGTCACTCCGCTCATCTTTTATTCTCTTTCTCCCGTGTTCTCCGTCTCCACTGTTTGAGAACAAACACAACCCTCCTAAATCCCTCTATTTCCGCTGCCATCCCCTTGTTTTGGCGTCACGTCGAGTCCGCTTTTTGTTTCGCACGATGAGCCAGGACTGGGCGGCATCGCAGCCCAATAGAGATTATTTGATAATTGGTTACTAAACTGCATTACTCTACTGTAATGCTGCCTTAAAGACAGTGATATGTTGTGGTGTATTCCTGTCAACATTCTGTCTCATGTCACAATATCAATATTATGGTGAATTATTACACTGATTGGTCAATGGCGGCGATCAGCCGTCACTTATTTCTGGATAACGACCGCTGATCTGTTAATATTGACTATTGGCACAGGCAACCACTTCTTCTACTATGCCATAAAAACCGTCTGGCTGTTACCCCTTACATGGAAGACTTGAGATGAATGCAGATATGTCCAATTTCATATTACAACAGTAAACTGGTTTGTCATATGGAGGGAGGAGTTTTTAATTGTTTTTAATTCTTTGTAGGGTGAATAGTTCTACTACATTGTTGTGGATCCATTTTTCTTAGCGCAAGCATCCTAAACCGGACCTACTAGCTAAAGAATCCTTTAGGGGGGACGTCGTTATTGCTAAATAACCCCCTTCAGGGAGCTGCGACACCCCTGGTCACCCTGTCGGGGGGGGGGGGGGGGGGGTTATTTTGCGATAATGACCGTCTGGCCGGACGTTACCCCCTGACATGGAAGACGCAGCTCACAGTCCGTGACGTACTCTGTCGTGTTCTCGTCCCCCGAGTTCTTTCTGCTCCTCCATATTTTCCGTCAAACGCCGCTGCCTCAGTCGGTTCCTATCGACACCCTTCTCTGATCTGATTAGCTTCCAACCGCCTATATTTAGCAGTCCTTCAATGCTAGGTTAGTAGTGCCCACATGCTGTTTTAGATTTGTCAGCGAAACACTCTGCGAACTTTAAGTAGCCGCCTACGTCCGTCCACACACTCGCACACACTCGCACACACACACACATACACACACACACACACACACATACACACACACACATATGCTTGTAGCCTTCAGTCTGTGGGCAGAAGCACGGAGCATGTCAGGATTTGGCCTTCATGAGAGCTGTGCTGTTATAAGATCTGCATGAAATACACACACTTCTGCACACACACACGCGCACGCACGCACGCACGCGCGCACACACACACACACACACACACGCACACACAATTTGTTGCTCCTGTGGAGGAATCGCTTCTGCTCTGTTTTCTGATTTGCTGATGAGTCACAGCAGAGAGAGAGAGAGACACACACACACACACACACACACACACACACACACACACACACACACACACACACACACAAAGAGCCACATATGATGAGCATGTGGACGATGTCGCCATTACCTCTAACTTCCCTTTGTCATAGACATTCATAGTGTGTCTATGACAAAGGGAGGTAGAGAGAGAGTTTTTTATTTATTTTTTTATGTTTATTATAATTGTTTTATTATTGTCTTTTTTTAGTCTTTTCACTCGGCTCATGAGGGCGTCAAGCTCCTGACGCTATTGTTCGTTTTATAATCACGCTATCTTTATCTAGTTGGCCGTGTTCGCCCGGTGGATTCATTTGCAATCTGGAACGTCGGTGGATGTTGATCCAGTTGTCGAAATCTTAAATTTTGGCCCAATCCGACCACGTGCCTGGCGCCACCATCAGGCCGCAGTGGCACCTTTCGTTAAACTGATGTTCAAACAGGCAACCTGCACCCTCCACAGTGGGATGCTCTACGGTCCGACTTCTCCCTCTATAATGACACCCGTAAAATGGCTGCTTGCCAATATGTTTATTATCTTATTATTATTATTGTTATTGTTCTTTTTTATTTTTTATTCTTATTGTTGTTATTATTGTTATTGTTATTATTATTATTATTATTTTAATTTTATATCTATTTTTTATTATTGTTATTATTATTGTTTTGTTATTCTTTTTTTTATTTCATCAATTCGATTATTGCCTCAATTCATGGTTACGGTGTTGTTTTGCTTTGGTGATGGAGGAACGCTTGTCGCGTCAAAGCTTATTTGAATTGATTGAGGGAGAGAACAGAGAAGGAAAGAAACAGAAGGACAGAGTGGAGGAAACAAAGCAGGTGCTCCGGGCTCATATTTCATCCATTTCTCCAATTTCCTCTCCCCCTCTCCCTCGCCCAATTCTCTCTCGCCCTCTCCGCCGCCTCCCAGAAAAAGCAGAAATTCCTCCCCCCCCTCTTCTCTCCCCCTCCTCCTCCTGCCCCATCCCTTCTTTCGACACAAGGCGCTCTCGTTTCCCCCGCGGCGCCGCTCCTTTAATTCTCCATCCCTCCGTCTGTCTCTTCCGATAGCGCCTCGGCTGCCTCCATCCGACCCCCCCCTCGTCCCCCCTTTCTCGGTCCCTCTCTCTCCCTACCTCTCCCTCTGCCCCCCCTCTCTCCCTCTTCCTGTGACCCCCTCTCTCCCTTCCTCCCTCTTACTCCCTATCTCCCTTCCTTTCTCTGTCCCTCCCTCCCCCTCTCCCTTCTTCCCTCTCTCTTCCTCTCTTTCTCTTTCTCTCTTTCGCCTTTCTTTCTCCCTCTCTCCCCCCTCTCTCCTCCCTCTTTCTACCTTTGCCTGTCCCTTTTCTTGCTCCCTTCCTCCCACTCCCTCGCTCTCCCTCTCTCTCCCTTTCTCCCTCTCCCTCCCTCTCTCTCCCTTCCTCCCTCTCCCTCTGAGCCATTAACCTGTTGTGATGGAGTTGGTCTCTGTGTGTAATGGAGCATTTACCCAGAAACACACACACACACACACACACACACACACACACACACACACACACACACACACACACACACACACACACACACACACACACAGATTAATAGCTCCTTCCCTTAACCTTCCCTAAAAGAACATTCTGGTTATTGATGATGTTATGATTTTATTTCATTTATTTTACTGATGATGATGGTATGGTAACCTCTGAATGCCATCAGATAGAATGTTGGATCTATCGCTCCAGCTTTGTGTTAAAGCCTTTTTTGTTTTGTTTTTGGCTCTGTCTTTGGAGCGCTGTGATTTAGGTGTTGTGTATGTTGTGTGGCTTGTTGTGTGTGTGTGTGTGTGTGTGTGTGTGTGAGAGTGTGTGTGATGTTTGTGTAAGGTGAGTTGTGTTGAGTGGGTTCTTTTGTGTTGTGTGTTGTGGTGTGTGTTGTGTTGTGTGGGTTGCATTTTCCCGGACATCGAATCCCAAACTGTGCGACTGTGTCCTCCCTTCCCCTACGACCGCGTTATTCCAAAGCAACGTTATGTTTGTCTTCGCGCGATGGGGAGCAGCTACAACACAAACCAAAGAAAGAAAAATTAAAAAGTGACAAAGTGGAGGAAGAGGTGGCGAGTCTAGGATCTACATCGAAAGAACGCCAGCTAGTAGTCTGGTAGCGTCGGTGAGAATCGGCTTTGTTTACCACTGGTTGCCATGGTGACGCCGATAGGTGACCTTCCGTGACCGACCACGCCCCAATTTACCTTCCTGAGAGAGCTTGGGGAGGTGGGCAGGTTTACAGTTGACTATTTTAAACCAAAATATTTTGAACTTCTCTCCGTCCTCCGCCACCGAGCGTGACGTAGGCGAGGACTCCACGGCGCATGTCTGCTGCGGCTGCTGGAGTTGGCGCAGCCGGTAGACGCCGTCATATTGCACTTAAAGGGCTAAAATGGAAACCGGGGATCAATATAAATTATTATTTTTTTCTATTTATTGTTTGCATGGAGGCTGTTCGGTGCTTGCAGCGAGGAAGCGGATGGAGGATTTGGAGCGCGCGGTGCGGTTGGCTTGGCTCCAGGTTACTACTTGCAAAATAATATAACTAAATATGAAAAATTTATAATAAAAGAAGGGCTTCTACTGCCAGCGGAAACCAGGTGATCAGCCATTGGTCACTGACTCAACAGGTCATTGATCACTACCAGGAAACAGGCGTCGTGTAGATGCGCTCTCTCTTGAAGCCGCAAAACAATATCCATAAACATATCCATAATGCAAAATAATCCATGGTCGCACCTGCTTGGAGATGAATGTGATGCTTTACAGCTCGTGTAAAGTTGGCTATGAAATATTTATCGTAAGCTGCGTTTTTTTATAGCTACATTCACGACTAAAATTCTTAAAGATTATAAGACACAAAATAATTTAATATAATATATTTTATTGGACCCGTCGTACATCACCATGGCAACATACCGTCACGTTTTGCTGTGAAAGCAGCGTAATGCAATAGCTGTTATCTTCTGTCATCTTAAAGACATCGAGTCTGTATTAATGACGGGTGATAGGATACAGTCGTATAGTCGTATTCCCCGTAGTATTGTAATTATATTTATTCATCTATACAGTTCACCCACTGATATATTTTCTGGAAACCAATCTGCCGTTTAGTCGCAGCCACTGCCTTTTACCTTAACTTATACTGTGCATAGTATCTGCTATATATTTTTGTATAATTGGATATTTTTTAGTTGTTTTTTTACTTGCTGTTTTTTCTTTGGGAATTGCAAAAAAATAACAAAAAAACAATTGGCCAATGTTGTACGTTTGGCTATTATTGTTGGTGATATAAATCCAGGAAACGCCATCGCCTCGGTTGGATTCCTGAACATGTTTTTCCAAATATATGCACGTGTATTTTGCAAAATCACCCCCTTACCACATGCGACTCCGAGCGAGGGCGGGAATAAAATGTCGTTCTGAAGCTGTTTCTGCCGGAGGGAGAGGAGAAGCGCTTTACCAGCCTCATCAATTATTCAACAAACTAATGTATTCCAATCACACTTTAACACATTTAGTCGCCCTGTGCTGTTTGCAGGAGTTATAATTGTTTGAATGCGTCGTTAATGTAAAATACGCGCGGCTCGTCTGGTTTAACACTGTCTTTAAACGCGTCTGTGTATATTTGGGTTTTTATGAAGGATTTTACGGCTACACAGAATAGATATTACATTAGTGCATGTCGCAATAAATGTATATTTACTGCAACATGCATTTCAGGATCAGTACATTTTCATATATGAGGATTTTGTTGTTGTGAGGATTGGTGCCTTTTTCTGCATTTAGTGGATTTTTTTAGGTGAAAATTCTCATAAATTTTTTATAGAAAGATAAAACTGTGGATTTTTATCGATTTTGTCAAACGATTGCGATCATCTCAAAATAACCGCGATTGTGTGATAATTGTGACCGCGCTACAGACATCATCGAAAATATCTCGGAACAACTACGAGCTGCCAGATGATGGACTAGGGTAGTGCCCGGTTGCTCTCCTCTTGTTCCTTTTCCCTCCGTTTTCCCTCTCCTGTCGTCCTTCCCATCCCGGCGGCCCCCGTCTCACCCTCTCTTCCCGCCCGAACCGGTCGCATGACTTTCTGCTGTTCCATTGTGTTCTCTTTTGGCCGCGCTGTCGATCTGAACGAATCAGCGCCTCAGTCTTTCACCGCCATCCTCCGTCTTTCATCACCTCTCCCGCCTTCTCGAAAAGTGTGTGTGTGTGTGTGTGTGTGTGTGTGTGTGTCTCTCTCTAAATATAGGTAGAACAAATACAGAATATGGACACAGGAGGTGTCATTAAAAAAAAAGGACAAAGTTGAACCTAAAAACCCAGAAAACCTGATACATTTTGATGGGTTGACTCGAGTGCGCGCGCGCGTCTCAAAGCCTCACAAGGGCTTTTCGATCCTGAGGTCGAAGTCGTCTCTGTGGGTTGTTAATGTCAGGTGGTCACCTGTCAGAGGGGGTGTGTGTGTGTGTGTCTCTCTCTGCTGTGACTCATCAGCAAATCAGAAAACAGAGCAGAAGTGATTCCTTGGGGGGGGGGGGGGGGGGGGTTCTGGCAGTTATACCAGCCAGTATCAAAGAGGTTGAAGTCATTTTGGAAAGGCGACGGAGTGGATGGAGAGAGAGTGCGTTGGCTGGCGTAACTCCAGACCCCCCCCCCCACACACACACACACAAATGGTGATGTCATATTTATTGGCGCTCTTTGTGAGTCACTTTGCATCTGTTCGCACTTGACTCTTTGGTGTGTGTGTGTGTGTGTGTGTGTGTGTGTGTGTCTGTGTGTGTGTGTGTGTGTGTGTGTGTGTGTGTGAGTCATTACAGTCACCTTGTTGTCTTAACACCGTTTTAAGAACATATAAGAACAAATTTTTTAAATGTTTTTGTTTTTTTTTGTACCTTGAAGAAACATCACAAGAAAAATAACGTGTGTATATATGAACATAAATGTGTGTATGCGCGTGCGTGTGTGTGTGTGCGTGCGCGCGCTGCATGGCTGACAAGTAGTGCTTACCCGGTCTAATCCGTGTAATGGAATGATAATGAGGTGGAGGAGAGAAGCAAGGGATGGGGAGGAGGAGGGGAGGACTCTACCTCTCTTATGGTCAGCGAGACCATCATGGATCTCCATTACCCTGGGGGGATGGATGGAGGAGAGGACGACGTGGTGTTACCAAGCAGAGGTGGAGGAGAGGATGTGTTGTTACACAAGAAATTGGAATGTGACGTGTGTGTGTGTGTGTGTGTGTGTGTGTGTGTGTGTGTGTGTGTGTGTGTGTGTGTGTGTGTGTGTGTGTGTGTGTGTGTGTGTGTGTGTGTGTGTGTGTGTGTGTGTGTGTGTGTGTGTACATGCGTGCGTTTTTGCGTACGTGCCTCTACCCTCACACATGTTCCTCATGTGACACAACAAGGTCACAACACACGTCCCCGAGACTGACGGTTGCCATGGGAACCATAAGCACCTGCCTCCCGAAGACGCACTCGCTTAATCTGCCTTTGTCAAGTTGTGCTGCTGCTGCTGCTGGTGTGTGTGTGTGTGTGTGTGTGTCTCATCTGTATTCCAACCTCATACTTCGCTCGTCCCTGTGATGGAGAGAGAGAGATTCCCGAAACCTCAGACAAAGGGGGGAGGGAGGGAGCGGGAGGTGGACGGCGTGTGGTCCGACGTCGATTTGGAAACAAGTCGACAGGACGGTGGAAAATAGCCTCAAATGGGAAATGTCCTCAGTGGTTTTGGGATCGGAAAGCATGTCAATGTGTTATGGTCGTCAGCTGATCGCTGGAGCTCATTTTGGAGTGGAGGTACTCTGCGCTTTCACTGACGTTAAAGCACAAACAAACACACACACAATGACTTAAAAGGAAGGAGCGGATAAGTACAATCTCCTAAATGTATTTAAAGTAAAAGTACTTGTCATATTCAGTCTGTACCAGCGCTCAGCGTCTCCTGATGGATACACACACACACATGAATCCTTATTTAAAGAAGGTACATGGGTATAAATCCATATTTTCAAAACTAAATATAAATAAATATAAATCTAGATTTTGGAAATGTAGAGTAAAAAGTCTGATATAGTAAAAGTCGAAAGTCTTTGAAACGGAATCTACTTCAGTAAGTACAAGTACTTGTGTACTTAAAATGTACTTAATATGTGTGTGTATACACCGATCAACCGCGGCATTAAAACCACCACGAATAACCGCTAATATTGTGTAGCTCCCCCCCTCGAAGGTTACCGGTTCGATCCCCGGCTCCTCCTGGTAGAATGCTTGTAGGGTCCTTGAGCAACACACTCAAACCCCTGGACTGCTGTCATTGAGCAGGTGTGCGCCTTGCACGCCGGTCGCCGCCAGCAATGTTTCTATGTGAATGTGTGTGTGAATGGGTGAATGTGAGGAATGTAGTGTAAACCACATTTACTTTCAAATGTACTTGTCTGAAATGGGAGATATAACCCTATTAAAAAAATAAATAATACCAACAGGGATTTGGACAATTAACAATTACAATAATTGGGGTATATATACACAGTATAATATATATATATATATATATATATATATATATATATATATATATATATATATACATACATACACACAGTGGGGCAAAAAAGTATTTAGTCAGCCACCAATTGTGCAAGTTCTCCCACTTAGAAAGATGAGAGAGGCCTTTAATTTTCATCATAGGTATACCTCAACTATGAGAGACAAAATGAGAAAAAAAAATCCAGAAAATCACATTGTCTGATTTTTAAAGAATTTATTTGCAAATTATGGTGGAAAATAAGTATTTGGTCAATAACAAAAGTTAATCTCAATACTTTGTTATATACCCTTTGTTTGCAATGACAGAGGTCAAACATTTTCTGTAAGTCTTCACAAGGTTTTCACACACTGTTGCTGGTATTTTGGCCCATTCCTCCATGCAGTCTCCTAGAGCAGTGACGTTTTGGGGCTGTCGCTGGGCAACACGGACTTTCAACTCCCTCCAAAGATTTTCTATGGGGTTGAGATCTGGAGACTGGCTAGGCCACTCCAGGACCTTGAAATGCTTCTTACAAGGCCATTCCTTTGTTGCCCGGGCGGTGTGTTTGGGATAATTGTCAAGCTGAAAGACCCAGCCACGTTTCATCTTGTATGGTGCTGTATGGTTTTCTTGGTGACTGTGGTCCCAGCTGCCTTGGGATTATTAACAAGCTCCCCCTATGTAGTTCTGGGCTGATCCCTCACCTTTCTCATGATCATTGATACCCCACGAGGTGAGATCTTGCGTGGAGCCCCAGACCGAGGGAGATTGACGGTCATTTTTCGAATAATCACACCAACGGTTGTCTCCAGATTAGGAGTACTTTCTTAAAGCGAGAGGACTAATCTGTGGGAGCCAGAATTCTTTATGGTTGGTAGGGGATCAAATACTTATTTCACTCAATGAAATGCAAAATAATTTATCTCTTTTTTTATGTGATTTTCTGGATTTTCTTTTTGATATTCTGTCTCTCACTGTTATAATAAACCTACCAAAAATGACCACTAAAATTATAGACCGTTCATTTCTCTGTCAGTTTTCAGTTTGAAACAGTGGGACACTAAAATGGAGATTTAGAGAGAAGGAGTTGAAGGAAACGGTCCGAAAGAAAGACGTTTCTCACTCTGTCATTTATTTCTGTCCTTTTAATGTTTGTATTGGTTAGTTTTTCTGTACTACAGTGTAAGTCAGAGGCTGAACCCTCATTTAAACACAACACAAAACCAACGATCCCAGTTCTGCTCCCCCAAGCCAAGAGAACCGCAGGGAAGAAACGACCAGTGTAGCCACTCACTCACTACCCCAAACATGAACCAAAACAAGGCGTGGCTCCCATACAACAGCCAGTCAGATAAAACAAAATAAAAGGAAAGAAATTCAATTTAGAACAAACACGGTGCTAAGAAGATTGAGTACAATTGGTAAATAATAATTATAATAAGGAGAAATATGACGGCAGAACAGAAACAACAATGTGAAAGCCTGAATAACAATTTAAAAGAAGATTATTATGAATTTTTGTTTATTATTTTTATCATTATTATCATTATTATTAGTATTTTTATTATTATCGTTATTTTATTATTATCGTTATTATTATTGTTGTTATTATTATATTGCTGTGTAAGTGAGCGTCGTGCACATGTGTTAATACCTTAACAAGACACGTCACCAAAAAAACCCAAAAGACACATTTCCAAAATCTTACTATAAGTGCACCAACCGCTTGACGTTGCCGTTGCTGACCAGAGATTCACGGCAACCTCGGTCAACATCAATTAACACCATCGACGACAACATGGATGTTTGGCCGGCTTTTCCAGCCAACCCTAATCCCTGGGAGTATCAACCGATAAAAAATAAACCTGGTAAACTTTAATGGAGCTTAACCGTTGGCGAGCTGCAAACTTCCAAGGGCCATTATAGACATCCAACAGGTCTACGTCAACCTGCCGCCGCATGATTGCATTTATCAACAACCGATAATCCTACTGCCGCAGTATGTCAACGTCCGTCCCAGATTTGTTTGTTTGCTCACGACTCACCAAACCACCCATTTTCTGGTGATAGAATTTTTGCGCCTCGTCGGCAGTGTCGAAGGACTCGCTTCCCGAGACATGACTTTCGCCGGATCGGCCCCCCTCCACTTTCTTCGCCATGTTTATCTCAAGTTGCAGTGTGTGTGTGGATATATATTTTTTTATTTTTGTGTATATAAATGTATATATTTTTTTATATTGATATATATATATTTCATAGATGTGCGTATGTGTATATATAGACAGTATTTATGACAATATAACATCATCTTTATTTGACAATGATGCAAGACGATCATATGAACAATTTATATTTTTTGAAGATTATACAGAAGGTTTTATCTTCATCCCGCCCGTCAGCCTCCAAAGGCAGCATTGTTGTAGACCTTAATAAAATAACGTGTCCTCCCCTTTCCCCTCGCCGGCGCCAACCCTGGGCAGGATTAAAGGTTTATTTAGTGGCCGTGAGTCAGATTGGACCACACACACACACGCACACACACACACACCCCAAGCACACAGGTAGGCACAATAACTATGAGGTGCTTTCCTGTCTGTCCAGCAGTAACCATAGGGAAATCCTCTAACAAACTGATGTAATTAGGAGTTCACTGAGCAGGCACACACACACACACACACACACACACACACACACACACACACACACACACACACACACACACACACGAGCATTATCTTTCACAGCATTGTAATATTTCGTTTTCCAGCAAAAGTGCAAAGTTACGGTGTCACAGGGGGTCACGGTCCTCGACTCAACAGCTTCGTGCGGTTGCTGAAGTACTCTATTATTTTAATTTTAGATATTTTTCCTCCTCCCGCGGTCGCTCTATTTTAACGGCGGAAAACTGTTTTGCCTCAAGTGCAGCAATTAATTATTGAATTGGCCGGCGTTTGCGGCGTTATGTAAGGACTCGTGCTTCTGTTATTGCCGCTGCTTCCACTCACAATAACATGGCGGTGCTTATGGCCGCCATGCCAAGCTGAGGCCGATGTCTGGGTTTCTGCATGCAAAGCCGCGCGCCGCAGTGCAAGCGGTTCTCAACGTGGGGTCCGGGGACCGTCCCGGGGTCCTTTAAGAGGCTCCGGGGTGGTTCCTGGCAAAATAGTTGAACTTCGACCTAACTCCATTTACAAGACCTGAGGACGTACAATGACGACTGTTCTGATCATATTTTCACCGTCACCCAAACTACACGAGACCCTCGACATATCTAACCCTAAAGATCTCCGCAGATTGGATCCCAGAGGCTACATCATCTCCAACGGCGTCCGTGGCCTAATGCGTATCAAACTGATGGGTCCTTGATATGAGGAGATCGATCGGCGCGAACACCCTCTCGGTCTTGACTCTCGATGCTCTGCCTGTCTGTCTTCCCTCGCATCTGTCTTCCTTCGCTGCGCCACTAATTGTTAACCTCGGGGGGCTTCCGCCGGCGCCAAATCGGTCCCTGGCACCGCTCCCTCCCCGCTGCTCGTAATGTGGGGGAAGACGCGCTGCCAGATTGACGCGTGCGGATCTGCGCTCGCAATCAGCGTGAAATTAAAGTCCCATTCATGCAGGGAGCTCCTTGTTACGCTGGCAGCGGAGGGGGCCGCCATCTTTTCCCGGAAGCGTTTTTGGATTTGCACGTGAAGCGGAGGTGAAAAGGTGCAGTTTGAATGTTTTCATTTGTTCGCGACGGAGCGCTTGAAACCGGCTCATGAATTTTAAAAAGGCGTAAATTCAGGGATATGCCAAAATAGAAGTAACGGAACGCAAAGGCGTTTTGGAGGAGCTCGGTGCAACTGTCACTGGTAGGAACCTAATTTGGGTGTAGGCTCTAGATGGCAATGACACCGCCCCCAGTCACTGCTGCCATTGTTGAGTAGGAGGAGTTCATCACCACGGCAGCGTTTCTTTTTAATACCCGCCCTAATCTGCGCCTGACCTTGAGAGGGCGAGACCTTTACGACCTGTACGGTAACTTTGCCATAACACGTGAGGTGCACGACCAGGAAAATTTGTCCGGAGGTGAGTGACAGAATGCATCTGAGGCGAGGCGATCTTCGTCTTCTTGTTCTCAAAACTCTGAATTTAGCCTTAATGGCTTTAATAATGAAGAATAATAATTATAGGTCTAAAAAATAGGTTGTGGTGAGGAGGATTACCGTACACGCTACACCCGCAACAAGGTTTTTTCCAAAACTAGAATGCCCCAGTATCGCCTAGCAACCGTATCGAGGATGTCCAAGGGTCCATCAATGAGTGTGATGTGCAATGTGGCGGAGGTGATCGATAATTGTCATCAATACCGGCGGTAGACGGGTACAACGAGTACAAAACACTCAGCATCACCGCACAAATACTGCCACCGGACACGGGGACAGAAACGAGAGCTGTCGGAATTTGGAAGGCAATCTGGCTTGCGGGAAGCAGATTTGGAAGCGACGGTGTTGGCTAATGCGGCTCAAAGATGGTCGTCTGCTACACCTGCGGATACCTTTGCAGCTGTTTTTGCCGTCTGATTTTCCGTTCACCTCAGTCCATTTGGGAAGCATTTCCCAGCACGTATTCCAATCCACAACAAGCTGGAATTTGAATGACCTCTATTTACATATTTTAAAAACCGGTCCCAGGTGGGGGGAGTGCTCCGCTGGGACCATTTTGACAGATTGTCCTGGATGGCATGGTACAGATGTCTGGCTGCGTACTTTATACGTGTTGCTGATACACGGGCAAAACCAATTATTATTCATTGCAGCAACTATCTCCCCTTCACTTGTGTGAGAAACATCACGCACCACATGAGGCGGCTGCGGCTGCACGGCCGCAGGACACAAGCGGGCGTGATCCACAAACCTCTAACAAATACACGGCCGATGCCCCGTCAGGCCTGTTGGTGCAGGTGTGGTGCGGCGTGATCCACCCGACGCGGACGTTCCTATGGATTGGCGCTCTAACCGCGTGGGGCGGCCTTCAATTTGGCTGCGTTGCCACATCACCGCACGACACGTGGCCGCCGCCAGTGTGGGCATCACATTGAACTACTGCTAGAGCATCTAAAGAAAAGGCTCCCGTCAACTTCGAACGTGGATTTCTGTGCGGAAGACGGATAAGCATCAAGGACAGAACCTGCATCAAGGACAAAACCCGCATCCAAGCCTGCAGAGCCAAGATAAAGGGGCTTGGCGTGCGAAAGTGGAGGCATATTAGAAAATGCGATTGGGCTCTGTTTGCATATGATTCAACTGAGCCGGTGGAATCATAATAGGCCGCGCGGCGTAGAGAGAGCAGCCCAGGATAAGGAGTTGTTGAAATTGGTGCGAGGCCAAGCGGAGGAAGGGAGGGGTCGCGTTTCCAATGAGATGCGTGTGTGCAGCGAGGCTTCAGACGGAGCTGAGTGGTAGGGAGCAATTGTTTCTAAAAATGGTCTGCAACATAGAGAAAACGGTGTCAACAACGGCATTTGGAACATCGGGAAATATGCCACTGGGGGCTATTTTTAATCCGGCAAAGAGATTTTTTTGCTCTACAACTCCCGTCAAAGTAAATTTAACGGATTGTCAGCTGTCGTCGGAAAAGGTCTCCGCCAAAAGGGTGGAGGTTAAATGTAATAGTCGGTGACTAAAATACGATATACAATATAAATTCGATCCGGTAGGCGGCACGGACGGAAATGAAGGACGCCACTGTTGATTATCAGGATCACCGACACGGTCCGTAGCCCAAGGCCCGGATCGACCGCGTGGCGTGTCCAATTTCCATCATTTGGCAGGGGGGGGTTTGAGCTGGGATGCCAGGCATTGTCGCTCTCTCACTTGCCGGCCGTTCCTCTGCGTTAACCCAATATAACATTCTGTACTCCCCCTGCCCCAAATGCTCCTGTTTCTCAATGGTGGCGACAAATTGGGCAGCTGGCCGTTCACAAAGCTAAAAGCAACCGCCGAATCCCATCGGCCGTCTGGCGACCATGAAAAGGTCCTCGCCCTGGACTCATCCCCAAGACCAGATTGAACGTTGGTCTTCACTATTGTCTTTTCTGCCCATGTCTTCCGGTTTGGGCGACTTCCGCCAGAGCGTTTCAGCGCCGCCCGGCAGCCGCGGAGAGTCGTTTCCTTTGGGTTGTTTGGCGTCACCCGGCTCTCCCTTCTCTTGTTTCCAAGCCGTCTTTCCAGAACCCCCCCAGGAGCCGCCGTGGCGGTGCAGACTTTGCGTCCCTCCTTTAAAATGTGTCCGAGACAATGGGAGAGCTCGGTTTCTACTGGTTGTGCTGGTTTTCCGGCTCTGGGTTTTGGGTTTCCAGATTCTGCCAGATTCTGCCAGAGATCCTCTCTCCATTTTGGCTTTTGGTACCTCTTCTCTTTTTGCTGCTGAACCTGTATTTAAGCGTCGTAGGTTGAATATTCTGACCGGCTGGCTTTGTACTCTCCGGCCACCGATGGAGCAGCAGTCCCTCAGAAAACGTAGAAACTTGTAATAACACGTCAACCTTCTGCAGAACAGCAAGTTACTGAAGTTGAATGTTGGGGGATTAGTTCATTTTCCTCAATCCACGTGATGTGAACTCACCAGATTGACTATCTTCATTGCAGCGCCTCAATAACAAATACTGTGTACTACAGTCAACCTCAGTTGTTTTACTGTAATTATTTCTTCCTTAAGTTTGAATTTGGGGCTCCGGGAGGGGTTTGGGACACAATGTCGAGTGTTTTCCCGAGGGCACAAATAATGTGATTTACATTTTGGCATTTTTCCCTGATGATCCGCTGTGGTGACCCCTAACGGGAGCAGCCGAAAGAAAGAGAGTCATTTTGGCATTTTTCCACAAGGCTGGACAGTACATCTTTATAATATCGATGTTGTGATATGAGACTAGATATCACCTGGGGTTTTGGTTGATAGTGATATTGTGATGTACAGTCGTTACGTGTTGCCTTTATGGAAAGTAAAGTCGTTCATTCTACTCAACGCCTTTACCTGCTCGCTCATAACATCCACATTACTAATGATTGTTTCTTCAATTTGGGTGGGTGTAAATATGTTATGAAAGCACCACGGGTTATGCCCCAAATATCGCCAAATTATCGATCGAGGTATGTGGGCCAACTGGAGTCTAGACTACTGCCAATAAGAGTGTGAGGCTGGGCAGGGAGTGGTATATTTGGAACGGGGGCCGTGGCCTTTCCATCGCTTCACCCTGTCGGCCTCCGATCGATACAGCGGCCATTACTGCTTCCTGCCAGACCACGATCCAGCCCTTTAAATAGCCTTTCAATATTTTAAATTGTCATTTTTTTAATAGAACTGTATAAAAACCTGATCTAAAAATGTATAACAGTCAATATAATTTTTTTTTTCTTCAGTCAAATCAATGTATTGAAATGTTGTAATTTATTATAATTTTTTTTTGTAATATAATTATTTAAGTATTATTTTGTGTATAAGATATACAATCATTTGGGTGTCAAATAGAGTGATTCATTAATTCAGGCTGAGCCGTCTGACCGCTGGAGGAGGAGAAACAAACCGATACAGGAGAAGAATAGGATCAATGGAAGGAATTCTATTAAGAACGGACCCAAATAAAATCCTCCATTCTCCCTTTAATCGAGTTTCGATCCCTTTCTCTCATTCCGTCCCTCCCTCCCTCCCTCTCTTTTGTCGGCCCGTCTTTCTCCGCACGTCATCCTTTTGTTTTTCTGTCAGCGCTCCCCTCCTTTTCTATCCCTTTGTCTTTCACCTTTCTTTTTGCTGTCTTCCCCCTCTCTTCTCTCTCTCTCTCTCTCGCTCTTTTCTTTTTGGTTTTCCCCCGTCAGGTCTATTTTAGTAGTTCACCGTCTGTCTCTTAAGCCCTGGAGATGAATTATTGAACACACTGACCTGTGTGTGTGTGTGTGTGTGTGTGTGTGTGTGTGTGTGTGTGTGTGTGTGTGTGTGTGTGTGTGTGTGTGTGTGTGTGTGTGTGTGTGTGTGTGTGTGTGTGTGTGTGTGTGGTGTGGTGTGGTGTGGGGGCGCGCGTAAGCCTGTAATGTTTCTTGTCTGGAGAGCATTCGGCTTGATTGTGGATTTTTTTCGGTAACGGTTGAACCACTCGACTAAAAACACTGACTGAAAACTGAGACTCCAAAAACTAGATGGTTAATCCATGATCAATAGATTATTACATGGGTGGATGGATAGATAAATAGATGGATAGATAGGTATATGGATGGATGAATGGATGGATATATATATGTATAGATAGAAAGATAGATAGATGGGTAGATATATAGAAAGATATATGGATAGATACTACATAGATGGATAGATATATATATGGATAGATATATACATGGATGGACACATGGATGGATGGATAGATTGATAGATGGATAGATAGACAGATAATAGATGGATAGATGGACGGATAGATACTATATGGATAGATGGATGGATAGAAGACAAATAGATGGATAGATGGATGGATATATAGATGGATATATAGATGGATGGATAGATGGACGGATAGCCTTATAGATAGATGGGGGATATATTATGATAGATAGATAGATATATGGATGGATAGATACAGTAGATGGATAGATGGATGATGTGGTTATTTGTTTTAATTCAAATTCTGATTTTCTGTTATCAATGTGAAACTGGACATGTCCACATTCATCCTTCAAAGTCTTTCGTTGTACTTCCTATGTGGCGGAGTGCTCGCCGTCGGCCAATCAGAGCGGAGCATCCCGCTGAGTGTCGGTGTGTGTGTGTGTTGTGCTCCCAGGCTGTTCAACCTGACGCTGAAGAAGCTGATCATTCTGAAGGAGCTGGACAAGGACCTCACCTCCGTGGTCATCGCCGTCAAACTACAGGTGCGTCGCTCCTTCCCCTTTTTTCGTGGGGGCCCCTGGGGGTCCCTCCGTGGAACCCCGCCTGCCCGCCATCCATCTCCACCTCTGCCGTATTTTCCGTTCGCCATGCACCGTCCAGAGACATTAGAAGCTCCGTTGAGCCGCTTTTATTGCTTGGGGTAGGGTCACGGTCGGCTCCCTCCGTCTGGTTTTCTCTCCTCCCGGAGGCGGCGGCGGTTTCGGCTCCTCGGAATCCGGAACAACCTCGCCCCTGGCTGTCACCAGCGTGAAATTAAATTTGCCGATTAACCGCCATACGGATAATAACGATTTAATTTTTGCTCACGTCAAGCCACTATAACACAATGAATCCCAAACGCCTTAAGGCAGGGGTGTCAAACTACCGGCCCAGGGGGCCACATGCACATGAACATGAAATCTTACCTCATGTTTTCAGGATATAAGACAGAATAAAGTATGTTATAAGTTTTTTGATGACATACATATTATTAGGCCTTAACTAAAACACTTTCACTGTAAGAGGCTGTGTCGTTATGATATGGACATCGCGGTACAGAGCTGGATATCGTATGGTAATATCGCGATGCGGTTAAAACTCGTCTTCAAGGCTGCGTCACAGTTTTTATGAACTCCCCAGACTGTTCTCACCACTGGACAAAATATTTAGATTGTTTCCCAAATAATTTTTGAATCTAAATATCTTTTGAAAGTGCCGACAGTTGCCCCCCAATATGGTCCCAGCCCTGGTCCAGGTCACACTGTGCTTTTTTTTTTTTTTGTTCTGATGTTGTTATTGGTAATTATTATTATTATTATTATTATTATGTTTTTTGTTATGTTTTTATTACATTATTATGATGTTTTTTAATTGACTTATATATTTATTATTATTATTTATATTATTATTTATATCATTATTATTATGTTTTTTATTTGATTATTATTATTTTTTAATTATTTGATAAATATTGAGTTTCAAGTCAGTCCTGGAGCAGCTCGTTCACACTCACTTCCTTTTTAAGAGGATCATGTCCAGTTTTACTTCCTCTTAATGCTGTTTTCTAGCTCGTCTCTCTCTCTCCCCCTCTCTCTGTCTGTCGGTCTGTCCTTCCTTCCTCTTTGCTTCTTGGAGTCTCTTCATTTCCTACCCCCTCTTCAGTTCTCTCTGTGTGACGCTGAATGTTCCTTGTTTCTCTCTCTCTCTCTCGCTGTCTTTCTCTCTCCCTCCCTCTCCCTCCCTCCTTCTCTCTCTCTCTCCTTCTCTCCCTTTCTCTCTCTCTCTCTCTCTCTCTCGATCTCTTACCTTGCTCTCTCTCCCTCCCCCCTCCCTTTCTCCATCTCTCGCTCTATCTCACGCTTCTGCAGTTGTGACATGACTGACTGAAAATAAAGGAACCTTAAAAGCCTCTCTCTCTCTCCCTCCCTCCCTCCCTCTCTCTCTCTCCATCCCTCACTCTCTCCATCCCTCCCTCTCTTCCTCCCAGGGTTCCAAGCGGATCCTGCGCTCCAATGAGATCCTCTTGTCGTTGGCCGGTCTCACGGAGACGGAGACGGAGCTGCAGCTCACCTTCTCTCTGCAGGTACAGAGCACAGTGTCGGTGGCGGACCACTCCACCGACACTGGAACAGCAGACAGAGGAGCACATGCACCAACATGGCTGCTTCTCATCAAGTGCCGGCCAAAAATAAAGGATCAAATGTGGTATTATATTTAACAAGAAAATGTTACACATTCCCACTGTAAAATTGGGTCAAATGAAGGTTTAATTTCCACTCGTTTTTTGGCGTTTTCTTCCCTGTTCTGAAAACATCATCAAACAGGAAATGATGTGCGCTGCGTTCCAGCAAGATATGATAACAAATAAAAACAAGATCACACTAAAGGTGCAGAAGAAAAACAAACAAATACAACAGGAAAGTTGGAGAATGGTGGATAGATGGATATTGAAATATCAACATGGAAATATAGATAGATTCTGTTTATAGATGGATAGAAACACATATACACTGTAGATGTATAGATGGCTAGATGGATAGATAGGTAGAGCAGCTGCAGATTTACCCTTTAACAGGCTCTGGCTACAGGGCTACTGTCAAGGTGCCTGCGTGTTGACCCGCCCTGTGTATTGACCGCCCACATGTGTTGACCTGCCCCTGTGTATTGACCCGCCCGTGTCCACGTGTGTTGACCCGCCCATGTGTGTTGACCCACCCATGTTTGTTGACCCGCCCATGTGTGTTGACCCGCCCATGTGTGTTGACCTGCTCCCGTGTATTGACCTGCCCACGTGTATTGACCCTCCCCGTGTGTTGACCCGCCCCCGTGTGTTGACCCGCCCCCGTGTGTTGACCCGCCCATGTGTGTTGACCCGCCCATGTGTGTTGACCTGCTCCCGTGTATTGACCTGCCCACGTGTATTGACCCTCCCCGTGTGTTGACCCGCCCCCGTGTGTTGACCCGCCCACGTGTGTTGACCCGCCCACGTGTGTTGACCCGCCCACGTGTGTTGACCCACCTTGCGTGTTGACCCGCCCTGTGTATTGACCGCCCACGTGTGTTGACCTGCCCACGTGTGTTGACCCGCCCCTGTGTATTGACCCGCCCGTGTCCACGTGTGTTGACCCGCCCATGTGTGTTGACCCGCCCATGTGTGTTGACCTGCTCCCGTGTATTGACCCGCCCACGTGTATTGACCCTCCCCCATGTATTGACCTGCCCCCGTCTATTGACCCGCCCATGTGTGTTGACCCACCCGTGTGTTGACCCGCCCCTGTGTATTGACCCGCCCGTGTCCACGTGTGTTGACCCACCCATGTGTGTTGACCCACCCATGTTTGTTGACCCGCCCATGTGTGTTGACCCGCCCATGTGTGTTGACCTGCCCCTTGTGTTGACCCGCCCCGTGTGTTGACCCGCCCCCTGTGTTAACCCACCCACGTGTGTTGACCCGCCCCGTGTGTTAACCCGCCCATGTGTGTTACCCCGCCCACATGTGTTGACCCGTCCTGTATCTCCTCAGTATCCGCACTTCCTAAAGCGCGACGTCAACAAGCTGCAGATCATGCTGCAGCGCCGCAAGCGCTACAAGAACCGCACCATCCTGGGCTACAAGACGCTGGCGCTGGGACTCATCAACATGACTGAGGTGGGGGACATGTGACTCACCCGTCCTCCCCCTTCCTCCCCCCCTCCTCCTCCTCCCTCATCCCTCCCTCCTGTACCCCTTTGCTTCGATGTACTTCCTTCTACCCCTCGTCCTCTCCCCTTGTCCCCTGTTGCCATCCCGCCTTGGCCCCCTCCTCGTCCTCCCAGTCCTGCCCCCTCCCCTTTTGCCCTCCCCTCTCCTTCTCCCCCCTTGTTGCCCTCCTTCTCCCCCTTCCTCCTCACCCCTCTTCCCCTCTCGCCCTCCCCCCTTGCCCCCACTCCTCGTCCTCCCCCCTCACCCCCCCGCCCTTCCCTTCCCCTTTGCCCTCCCCCCTTCCTCCACCCCCTTCTCCCCTCTCTTCCTCCCCACCCACCAGCATCCCATCCCTCTCTCTCAAACAGCAGAGCTCTTTCCAAATTAAATTAACTTGGTGATCTGCTTTTTTTTTTTTTTTTTTTTCCCTCTTGTTGGAGCCGGAGAAAATTGGTCTGGAACTAAAAAATAAAAAACCCAAAAAGATGATTATTATTTTGAGTCCTCCTCTGCTTCATCGCGGCTTATTTCACGCTCATCAAGTGGATTTAATCAGTAAAACAAAAGGCAGCGCCGGGTTCACCCTCGGGGGGGGGGGGGGGGATCAAATCACTTTTCTTTAATATTCCGCTCGTGGGGCGTGGCTCAGCGTCGCTCCGCTTGTTGCCGTTGTGATAATATTTTGGGGGAACGACTCATTTAGCCGGTCATCGGGAACGCTATCGACACGCGGCCGAGTTCGGCTCCCGGCTCAAAGGAACGGCTCCTGCTCCCGCCCGTTGGTTAGATTTTGCCGCGTTTTGTGTTTGTCGGTTCCGCTTGAAGAGGTGGACGCGTCGTTGCCTGGAGCACGGACGAGACGAACGCAAACTGCGGCAAAGTTGAGTCAACGGCGTCGTCAAGAACCCGACAAACACGCGTTGGACCGGGAGATCATTTTCACGTCGGCTTCTTATTTTTTCCCTGTTTTATTTTGGGAGACACAGACGTTTGTAGTCTGTCATTTTAGATCGGGCTGCCAAATGGTCTAGTTTGTGGGTCATTTTCAGGATCATTTGTTTTTTTATTGTTTATTGTAATTGTTTTTTAGGTTTATTCTATATTGACACACTTTTCTATTTAAGGTATTTTTATTTTTTTGTGTCATTTTTGAAACAAGCTGATATTTCACATTTTGTTCACACAACGCTGTAGAATCGCTCGATCCCCTCTCCAAATATCGGATGAAGGATCAAAGAGCTTGAAATTTTGATCTTGCGACACGAGAACAAATTGCCATTAAAAAAAAAAAATATATATATATATATATATAATAATAATTTAGAATATACATATTTTTTTCCCAAGTGTGATTTGGAACATTTTTCGGGGGGCCCCTCTCTCCAGGTGATGCAGCACCCCAGGGAGGGGGCTCAGGTCCTGGGGCTTCACAGCCAGCTGAAGGACGCCTCGCTGGCCGTGGCCGAGGTGCGGGTCTTCTGCCTGTCCAGCCAGCCCATCGACCACGAGGGGCCCAAGGCCAAGACGTCCGGTGAGGAGCCCCGGGTGGAGGAGGAGGAGGAGGAGGGCGGGCGGGGGCTGGGCGAAGCCGGGTGGAGCTATGAAGTGTCAAAAGTTATCTTAAAAAACAAAAGATGAACAGTCTGAGGCCCTGTCCACGGAGGCTTTTAGAAAACGCTGTATTTTCTCAGCATTTTCAGAAATAGGCCTGGGACGAAAAAGGGGGAAAAATAAGTGAAAGAAAATGGAAAAATATACATAAAATGCATAGTGTGATTTTATTACATTTCATTGATACGTATTATACTTGTTTTTTACATGTTATACACGTGAAGGGGCTGTGTATCAATATAAATTAATGTATATACAATAATTGCTCAATAACTTATTACTCTCTCCCTTTCCCTCTCTTGCTCTCTATCTTCCTCATCCATCTCTCCCCCTCTCCCCCTCACCCCCCCCCCCCTCTCCTATCTCCCCAGACCGTTCCCCAGACATTGACAACTACTCTGAGGAGGAGGAGGAGAGCTACTCGTCAGAGCAGGAGGGCAGCGACGACCCAGTCCACGGACAGGTGTGTGTGTGTGTGTGTGTGTGTGTGTGTGTGTGTGTGTGTGTGTGTGTGTGTGTGTGTGTGTGTGTGTGTGTGTGTGTGTGTGTGTGTGTGTGTGTGTGTGTGTGTGTGTGTGTGTGTGTGTGTGTGTGTTGGGGGAGTTCCGAAGTCAGCTGTCGCGAGAAGTGTACCAAGCTTCCTTTGATTTTTATCTGGTTATATACTTCATATTTCTTACTCAATGTTTTGTTACAATGGTGGTTGACTGTAAAGATGGAGACAAGACAGTTTTATATTATTGAGATATACTTTTATGAGATTTTCATTTTATTTATATATATATATATATATATATATATATATATATATATATATATATATATATATATATATATAAAATGCCAAATTCATTTTATTTAATTTTTAGAGAGGTAGAGAGAGAGGTGTAGATAGGGAGGGAGACAGACGGAGTGAAAGGAGATTCAAGAAACAACCTGCGACGTGTTGCGCCGCCTGTCCTGCTGGCGGTGTGCTTTCAAGTCAAACCCGGAATTCCGAGACTCCCAAGAAGTGTTGACGAGCCCGACTTCACGATGAGCTCGTTAAAGTGGCCGAGTTGGAAAACAAACACGAAACACATTTCACCGGAGATGTCCAATAAAAACCACTTTGTTGTGATGGAATTCTATTAATTATAATTGTATGTATTTCGATGGAGAATGATGTTGATCTAATGAGGTAATGTTAGATGGTAAAATTGATACGACTGCAGTGTGACCCTGAAATCGCTATTGATCTCATGAGGATATTTCAAACGGACTTTATTCCGAATTGGAAAGGGGGATCGGAAAGCGACGGAGTGAGAGAATATTGATGGTGGAGAGAGAGAAGTGGTGCAGCAGCAGGAGGACGGCGCGATTGATGGATCCATGGAAAGGAGGGATGGTAGCAGTGACGTGTGAAAGGAGAGGGGGGGGGGGGCGGTCGTGTCCAATCATTTCCTCTACTCTCTCTGTCTCTCTCTCTCTCCCCCTGTCTCTCTCTCAGTATCTGTATGATGAGGAGGACGACGTGAGGAAGAAGAAGTTGAGGCGGAAGCCGCCCTCCAACGCCGCCATCACCAGAGTAAGAAACTGTTCATCCGTTCATCAGTCTGTCCATTCATCTGTTCATCAGTCTGTGAATCCATCTGTCCATCCATCTGTCTATTCATCCGTTCATCAGTTCGTCCATCCATCTGTCTATTCATCCGTTCATCAGTTCGTCCATCCATCTGTCTATTCATCCGTTCATCAGTTTGTCCATCCATCTGTCTATTCATCCGTCCTCTCCTCTCTGTGTCACTCGCTCACCTTCTCAATGTGCATCATTTGGGCCAATTTCCCACTGAGTAAAAAACCCGATTTACACACACACACACACACATACACACACAAATATATATACCCGTTTTGAATGACGCCACATTTGGAAATATTTTGGGCCGTTCATCCTCTGTGATCAGAGGTTAGCATGTAGCACGTCGCTAACTCTGTGCGGGACGCACAAGGAGGGGAATCGGTGTCGACCTTCTCATCATGACCTCGAATTTCACCCAAAACACGACACAAGGAGGAAGAAGCAGATGATGACCAACAATACTGACGATGACGAAGAGGATGATGGAGATGATGATGAATAATGATGATGATGAAGATTATTATAATGATGATGAATGATGATGATGATGAAGATTATTATAATGATGATGAATGATGATGATGATGATGAAGATTATTATAATGATGATGGTGAATGATGATGATGATGAAGATTATTATAATGATGATGGTGAATAATGATGATGATGAAGATTATTATAATGATGAATGATGATGATGATGAAGATAATTATAATGATGATGATGATGATGATGAAGATTTTTATAATGATGATGATGATGATGAAGAACGTCTGTCTCTCCCAAACAGCAGCAACCAAACCTGAAGCAGAAGTTTGTCGCCTTGTTGAGGAGATTTAAAGTCACTGACGAGGTAGGAACCAGCTCTCCGTCCCTCTTTCTGTCCCTCCGTCCATCTCTCCCTCTATCCCGCCACCTCTCCATCTCCCTCTATCCCTCCACCTCTCTCTATCTCTCTAATTCAAATGAGGTTTCGTTTTCCATTGGCACGGCATGGTGCTGAGGTAAACGTGTGGTTGGAGCAGCCACACCCGTCCTGGGCGGAGGTGATCGGTGGACCCAGGATCAGTGTGGCTGCGCACCTTAAAACTCCACCTGGGTGACGGGTGGCAGACGAAACTGCCACGGTGTGGCCACAGGTTTCCCCCCAAAATGACCCTTCCGTTCTCTGTCTCTCCCTTCTCTTCGTTCCCTCCATTTTCTCTGTTCTCTCTGTTCTCTCATTCTCTCCGTCCTCTTCCCTCCGTTCTCTCGTTCTCTCCATCCTATTCTCTCCGTCCTCTCCATTCCCTCCAATCTCTCATTCTCTCCATCCTCTTCTCTCCATCCTCTTCTCTCCGTCCTCTCCATTCCCTCCCATCTCTCATTCTCTCCGTCCTCTTCTCTCTGTTCTCTCTGTTGCCTCCGTTCTCTCATTCTCTCCATCCTCTTCTCTCTGTCCTCTCCATTCCCTCCATTCTTTCATTCTCTCTGTCCTCTTCTCTCCATCCTCTTCTCTCCATTCTCTCATTCTCTCCATCCTCTTCTCTCCACCCTCTCCGTTCTCTCATTCTCTTCACCCTCTCCCTTCCCCCCGTTCTCTCATTCTCTCCACCCTCTCCGTTCCCTCGGTTCTCTCATTCTCTCCACCCTCTCCGTTCCCCCCTTTCTCTCATTCTCTCCGTTCTGCGGCAGGTTGGTTTCGGTCTGGAGCACGTGTCCCGGGAGCAGATCCAGGAGGTGGAGGAGGACCTGGACGAGCTGTACGACAGCCTGGAGATGTACAACCCCAGCGACAGTGGCCCCGACATGGAGGAGACGGACAGCGTCGTCAGCACACCCAAGCCCAAGCTCAGGTGCCGGGGCCGCCACGCCGACCGCCGGGATCCCCAAAAACGGGTCCTGCTTAATATTTTATACATATGGGGGACGTTGCGGGAACCTCCAGTTGAGTCCCAAGCCTGGCTTCCAGTCAGTGCACCCTCTGCTGGACGAAACAGGGCGTTGCAGTCACTGCTGTTCTGTCTTTAAAATCCCATAATTCATATCATTCATAATTAAAATATTCCCTATATTTTGTAGCTTAATTTATATCATTCATATTTGAAATATTCCCTCCATTTTATAGCTTAATTCATATTGTTCATATTCAAAATGTTCCCGATATTTTATAGCTTAATTCATATCGTTCATAATTAAAATATTCCCTATATTTTATGGCTTTATTCATATTGTTCATATTTAAAATATTCCCTATAATTTATAGCTTTATTCATATCATTCATATTTAAAATATTCCCTATAATTTATAGCTTTTTTCATATTGTTCATATTTAAAATATTCCCTACATTTTATAGCTTTATTCATATTGTTCATATTTAAAATATTCCCTATATTTTACATCTTTATTCATATCATTCATATTTAAAATATTCCCTTTTATTTATAGCTTTATTCATATCATTCATATTTAATATATTCCCGATATTTTATAGCTTTTTTAATATTGCTAATATTTAAATATTCCCTATGTTTTGAATATGAACGATATAAATAAAGTGCCGTTGCTTTCACGCGGAATAAACAAAATACAAAATATGGTTTGCACGTTCTACTTGACTCTGATGACAGGGAGGAAGGGAGTGAATTTTAAAGTAGGTTTCTGACGGGATATTAAAAAAACAAAACACTTTTTACTTAAATATAGAATATTATAGATCCTAAAAATATGAGCGATCACCAGGAAAGTGGTCTGGGGAGGCGGGGGGTAGTAATATGTGACATATGTGAGCAAATATACAGCGGTGCTCATTTGATTCCAAAAATTGTTGCCGTATTGTCCTTGAACAGGGTCACCAAACCCGAAATTTCTCCCAAATGTGTCAACATTTTGTACAAGGAGTTTTGGTAATTGACTGTAATTGATTGTAATTGAAGTCTGTCACTGAGACGTCTTTGTTATCCTCTCCTTCCATTTGTTATTCACTCTAATCCTGCGTGTGTGCGTGTGTGTGTGTCCAGGCCGTTCTTTGAGGGCATGTCGCTGTCCAGCTCGCAGACCGAGATCGGCAGCCTGAACAGCAAAGGCAGTTTGGGCCGCGACGCCTTCAGTCCTGTGAGTAATAAGCATGCGTGGATTTCTGATATTTTTAATGATATCATATACGAAGACTGTGATTTATCATATTTTTTTGTCTTTCTGCCTGAAAACCGTTATTATTGTCCCTGAACTACATTTAAAAATATATATTTTAAAAATTGTAATTAAATGTATTTATTCTTTTTAATATATATATATATTTTTTTTTAAGTGTATTATTTTCTATCATAATAATCATCATCATAATAATAATAGTAATAATAATAATTTATTTATTATTTTATTTTTAAAATGTGTCTCTGTTCTCTATCTATGTAGTGGAATAAATAAATATTTTTCTGTATCTCGACCTTCATTTCCAACTTTTTTCTAAACCTTTTTTCTAAATTACCTACAGCAATGAATCATTTTGAAGGGTTAATCCGTTTTTGTTTTTGTTTTGTTTGTTCATAGCCACGGGCTGTGTGCTGACTGTGCTACCCCCAATGCATGAAATTGGGGAAATGTGTTAATCCGTCTTTGACAACAATTTCTTTCATATTGGTTTGGAAAATACTCAGCAGCGGCATCATTCGATCCATGGAGTTGGATTCCACAGCTAGATCATGGGTTAACCTAGAATTTAAATCAAAGTGTTGTATTTATTTATTTATTTTTATTTTTTTACCACTTTAGTGATCCAATGATTTGAATTTAATTGCTTTCTGGTCAATGACGAGCCTCTTACCTTGCAGGACCATCAGGTCATCAGCTGGAGGGTTTTTTTAAATGCCTTTTAAAGGTCAAATCCATTTCATTTCATAATGTGTTTTTGAGGTAACTTTTTCGAGCAATGTTCTGCTTTTCTCCCCTCTGAAATAATAATAATAAAAAAATAAAAAAAACTCAAAAAAATGGGTTTCATGTCAATCCAAAACCTGTTTTTAAAATGGAAATCAAAGCGTCTGATAACCTAACATATTAAAAAAAATAATATAGAATATATATTATGCAAATCTGGCTGCACACACTGAAGAATACGACTGTGGGAAAGTTTATTTTGTCACAAAAAAAAAAATATTAAGAAAGAAATATAATTAGAATTCTGCTCTCTTGACTTCCATTGTTTTCCCCGTCTTAAAAACATGGACTTTGAACCTTCCAACGTTAATGCACCAAAAAGACAAAACAAGGTGTGAATGAATGGCTGTTGCTGTGTGTGTCCAGCAGGGGGAGCAGCCTCCTCTGGACAAGATGAAGCACTCCAGGAGCCGCAACCTGGAAGAGACGCTGTCTGAGAGCGACACCCTGGTGAGGGAGGGAGGGAGGGAGGGGGGAGAGCGTGGGGGAGGGAGGGAGGGAGGGTGGAGAGCGTGGGGGAGGGAGGGGGGAGAGAGTGTGGGAGGGAAGGAGGGAGGGGGAGAGGAGAGGGAGAGGTGAGTAAAGAGAGATGACGGAGAAACGAGAGAGCGCGACAGATGGAGAGACGGACAGAGAGAAACGGATAAGAAAGAATGTGAGCGCGAGAGAGGGATGAATTGATGGACGGATAGAGGGATGGAAAGACACAGAGATGGATAGAGAGAGAGACAGACTGATAGACGGATAGAGGGGGAGACTGATAGAGAGACGGCTAGTGAGACGGATAGAGAGACAGAGATTGATAGGGACAGTGAGAGAGACGGCTAGAGAGGGAGACTGATAGAGACGGATAGACAGATAGAGAGAGAGACAGAGATGGATAGAGACAGTGAGAGAGACGGATAGAGAGCGGAAGTGTTTTGGTCCAGACCTGTGTGATTATCACTCCATGTTGCCATCTGTGCTGTAACTGAGGTGTGTGTGTGTGTGTGTGTGTGTGTGTGTGTGTGTGTGTGTGTGTGTGTGTGTGTGTGTGTGTGTGTCTGTGCGCGGTGTGTGTGTGTGTGTGTGTGTGTGTGTCTGTGCGCGCGCAGGAGCTGACTGACCAGGAGCTCGTCACCGAGGCGGGCCCCTGCATCACCGTGTCGGTGGCGGAGAAACCCTGTACGCCGCTGAAGTCCACCAAGATGGAGAGCCAGCCCCTGCCGTCGCCACGGTAACCACGTCACCACCACCCACACGCGCACCACCACGTCACCCCGAGTCCCGAGGGTGGGTTGGGCTCCAGCCGGTACCTGACGGAGGACACTGTGCCCCCTTTCTAGGATCTGGAGGAGAGGTTCACTATTTTGCAACCCTCGTTAATTGAGGGTTCACTACTTTGCAACCCTCATTAATTGAGTGTTCATTGTTTTGCAACCCTTGTGAATCGAGGGTTTACATAGCTAAATGAGAGTTCACTATTTTGCAACCCTTGTTAATTGAGGGTTCACTATTCTGCAACCCTCGTTAAATGATACTAAATGTTCACTATTTTGCAACTATTGGTAATAGATGTTTTACGTACCTAAAATAGGATTCACTATGTTGCAACCCTCGTTAATTGAGGGTTTACGTAGCTAAAAGAGGGTTCACTATTTTGCAACCCTCGTTAATTTAGAGTTTACGTAGCTAAACGGCGGTTCACTATTTTTCAACCCTCCCGAAATGAGAGTTGACGTATTTAAATGAGGGTTCACCGCTTTGCAACCCTCGTTAAGTGAGGGTTCATGTAGCTAGGTCCAAGAAAGTAACCATTTTATTTTGGTGTGTAATATTTGGGCTTGTGCTGCAAAAAAGGGGCTCCAAGTTCACAGGTTCGAATTGACCTTACACCTCAAGGTGCAGTTATCAACGTTTAAATGTTGTTAAAGTTAAACATTAAATTAAAGATAAAACAATAGAAAGTAAAAAAGTCACGATGTGTCAAACTGTTTAGATATGACTTAATATGAAATATAATATAATATCAAATGCCAGTTAAAGAATTTGAATCTGTATCGATTAGGATTAGCATTTTCAAGTAGGTCTCGAGTACGATTCCTACTCTCTGCTTGTCTAGGTGAGATTATGATAGACTAGTGCTCCCCCGAGCGGTCGGAAAATGTCACATTCCGGCTTCAAGAGGCTGACGAATGAGTGCTGCTTCATTTAATTATCATTTATTTTGACTCCGCCTCCACCTCCCGCTTTGCCCAGGCTGGACGGAGGCCACACCCCCCGACAGAAGCGCAGCACCACCCCGATGAAGGAGCGGCAGCTCCCCAAACCGCTGAGCGAGAGGACCAACAGCTCCGACTCAGAGCGCTCGCCCGAACTGGGCCACACCACGCCGGTGAGACACCGTGACAGTCAGTCCCAAAATCCCAGAAACCCCGCTTTAACAACCGTGTTCACTCATATCCGGGTTCACCACAAGTACTAAAACGAAATAAATATGATTTACCACCTCATGCTTACGGCGCCCGTGGAGGGGATGCACACAGACAGCAATGACCTGCGAGAACTCCCAGGTAGGACCACGTCAGGTCCGGAGTGTCGCCGGGTTCGCCAGGTTTCCGTGGAAACGGTGAACCGCACTCCCTGTAGATCTACTGCCTCCTCAGCGGGGCGGCCACGCCAGCTCCGCAACCCCGGTAGCCGCGCCTCAGTTCCTCCGCTTTGGGGTAAACATCGCCGGCCCCGCCCCGTTGTTGGGAGCGAGAGCGGCTGTTCCCCCTCGTCGAAACAAGGTTTCGGCCACCGTCTTGCAGATGACAGAAAGCCGTGCCCCGTAGGATGAAAAGAGATCTGCACAATGCCTGCAGTAGGAAAAAAGAGACGTAAGAAAGAGCACAGTAGACAGACGGAGCTCCTGGAGAGGCTGCGCCGCAGGCGGACACGCCCATCTGCTCGGCTGCTGCCTGTTGGGCTTGAGTTTGCCGTGTTGCGATTTGAGCGTATTTTTTCATGCCAAATGCAGCACCTTTGAGGGTTTCCAGACAATGATTGTCATTGTTTTGGTGTTGTTAACTGACCCCCAGTAAACATACATTTGCATCAATGCACTCCCATGTTGGTACGAGTATTAAACACTTGAAAAATATCCCTGTAACGTACATTTTGAACAGATAAAAAATGTGCAATTCATTTTCCATTAATCGCAATTAACTATGGACAACCGTGCGATTAAACATTTGAACCGATTGACAGCCCTACGACATTGAATGACTTGGTTTCTTCCCGTGCGTGCTAAAAAAAAAAGGATCAAATGTGCACATTTTTAAGCAAAATAATCTTGAACAATACCACTGAATAATAATATAATAATACCACTGAATAATAATATAATAATAATACCACTGAGTTACCACTTGGGTTGTGTAAAATTCTTAAATTGTCAAGGTTTGGCGTTCATACTAATGTAAAAATTCTCAGAGCAACTAATGCTTCTCACTTTTGTATTCATACTAGTCTTTGGAATTTTTCCTCTCTTTTGTTTGCATCAGCAAACAATTCGGAATCTTTTGCCGCATTACTCTCCACCGCTGACGAGGAAAAGATTTCACAGCAAATATTTTTAACATAGATTTTAGAAGCTTAAGTACCACAGACAAGGAAGGAACAGTGAGTGGTAAACACTAAGAAAAAAAAAATATATGGGATTTTTTTAAACAAAATAATCTTATGGATTACCACTTTAAAGTACAATTTTTTTTATAAATATATATATATATATACTGTAATATATATGATATACTGTATATATATAATTATATACAATTATAATATAATTGGTCTTGCTGTGTTTCTGATCATTAAAAACCGGGAAGACAAGGCACACACACACACACACACACACACACACACACATATACATATACACACACACACACACACACAGAGGAGTGTGTGCAACTGTATGTGGATCATTATGAGCTGGCTGGAGGGGCGCATGCAGTTTGATGTAGAACGTCTTCCCACGTTCCTCAGCCTGCATGCCTGGCTCCAGGGCACGACGGCACATTATACATGCAGCCGTGATTCATCTGAGAAGTAACATGGGGGTGGAGAGTTTGGGGGGGGTGTGTGTGTGTGTGTGTGTGTGTGTGTGTGTGTGTGTGTGTGTGTGTGTGTGTGTGTGTGTGTGTGTGTGTGTGTGTGTGTGTGTGTGTGTGAATAATATACACGCACACACATGCACACATACATACATTATACACACAAATAGAAAATGTGTGTGTGTGTTACCTCCAGTAATTCATCATTCTTGTAGTTCCACTCTATTTTCCTTGATTTTGTCTTATGTTGTTGTGTGCATGAATGTGTGTGTGTGTGTGTGCGCGTGTGCGTGCGTGCATGTTTGTGTGTGTATATTATTTGCATACATGCATTTGTGTGTTTTTTTTATATATTATGTGTGTATTTTCCATATATACCTATGTGTGTGGGGACATGTGTGCGTCTGTATTTTCTATTTGTGTGTGTGTGTGTGTGTGTGTGTGTGTGTGTGTGTGTGTGTGTTTGTTTTATATAAACACATTGTGTATGTTTTTCATATATGTGTGTGTGTCTATATGCATTAGTGTGTGTGTATTTCATATACGTGTGTGTGTGTGGGGGGGGTGTTTTATATATACGTTTGTGTATGTGAGTGTATGTATATATGCATTTGTGTGTATGTATTTCATATACGTGTGTGTGTGTGTGTGTGTGTGTGTGTGTGTGTGTGTGTGTGTGTGTGTGTGTGTGTGTGTGTGTGTGTGTGTGTGTGTGTGTGTGTGTGTGTGTGTGTGTGTGTGTGTGTGTGTGTGTGTGCAGGTCCTGAGGAAGGCGGCCTACGACCAGTTGAACCAGATCCTGCTTTCAGACGCTGCTCTCCCAGAGAGCCTCATCCTGGTCAATGGCACCGACTGGCAGGGGCAGGTAGCGGCCCAGTAGAACCAGTACACACCCAGAAGTACCAGTACACACCCAGTAACATCAGTACACACCCAGAGCTACCAATACACATCCAGTAGTACCAGTACACACCCAATAACACCAGTACACATCCTTTAGTACCAGTTCACATCCAGTAACACCAGTACACACCCAGAACTACCAGTACACATCCAGTAGTACCAGTACACACCCAATAACACCAGTGCACATTCAGTAGTACCAGTACACACCCAGTAACACCAGTACACACCCAGTAACACCAGTACACGCCCAGAATTACCAGTACACACCCAGTAACACCAGTACACACCCAGAACTACCAGTACACTCCCAGTAACTATATACTAATACTATGTATATACTTTTACTATGTACTGTATATACGTCTTGTATACTGTCTTATATAAATGTATATACTATCTTATATGTAATTGATATAGTACACATTATATACTACTTATATGCTTATATACTATAAATATTATATCCTTTAATCTTAAATATTACCTTCTGTACAATATATACTATAAGCTATATAATTATCTGATGTGCTTGTATACTTAAATCATATTTACTTTATATACTATAAATCTTATATACTATATTATATACATATCTCTATACTTACATCTAATATAATTGATTTACTTTAAATCCTACACATTTACATTTTACATTTAGTCATTGATCAGACGCTTTTATCCAAAGCGACTTACAATTGTTCAAACACCGACGGACGCAGCCATCAGGAGCAATTAGGGGCTAAGTGTCTTGCTCAAGGACACTACAGCATGCTAGCAGGAGGAGCCTGGGATCCAACCAGCAACCCTTAGATCACTAGACCACCAGCTCTACCGCCTGAGCTACCATCCCCCATTTACAGATATACTTTGTGCGTGCGTGCGTGCGTGCGTGCGTGCGTGCGTGCGTGCGTGTGTGTGTGCGCGCGCGTGTGTGTGTGTGTTGCAGTACGTGGCGGAGCAGCTCCAGGTGCACAGACACCCGGTGGTGTGCACGTGTTCTGGGGCGGAGATCCAGGCCGCCCTGTCTGCCGTGCTCACACGCATCCAGAAATTGTGAGTGACACACACACACACACACACACACACACACACACACACACGCACGCACCTTCTAGGTTGTTTTTGTGTGTATGATGGATGTGTTTTTCCGGCCGTGACTAATTGTTTTCTCTTGTTTGTCCTCCTCCTCCTCCTCCTTCTTTCATTCCCTCCTTCCTTCTCTCCTTCTCTCCTCTTGCTTCCCTCTCTCCAACACCTCTCCTCCTTATTCTCCTCTTCTCTTCTCCTCTTTCTCCTCCTCCGTCACTCCCTCTCCTCCCTCCATCCCTCGTCCTCCATCCCTCCCCATGCTTGGTTCCTCCGTTCCCCTCCTCCTTATTCTCCTCCTCTCTCCTCCTCTATCTCCTCCTCGTCTCCTCCTCCGTCCCTCCTCCTCCCTCCATCCCTCCATCCCTCCTCATCCTTGTTTCCTCTGTCCTTCTCCTCCATCCCTCCTTGTGTCCTCTCCTTCTTTTCCTCCGCCCTTCTACCTCTCCCCCTCCTCATCCCTCACTCCCGCCTCTCCTTATCCCGGTTTCCTCCCTCCCTCCCTCCTCCTCCTCCTCCTCCTCCTCCTTATCTCCCCTCCCCTTTTACTCCATCCCTCCATCGCCTCCCTCTCCAGCTGTAACTGCAACTCCTCCATGCCCCGAGCGGTGAAGGTGGTGGCGGTGGGCAGTCAGAGCTTTCTGGGCTCCATCTTGCA
>NC_137209.1:18691345-18803845 GCF_960531495.2 Zeus faber | reverse complement strand
ATTTGGAGCAGGAATTTGAGAAAAAACGTGGGGGGGGGGGGGGGGGGGGGCTTTGGCATGGAGCAAGGTGTGTGGTGTTGACCCCATTGGTGTGTACTGGTTGCTCGAGACGACACTAAACTCTGAAAATTTGCTTGAACTGATGCTGTGTTCCATGGGAACTCGGAAAATTGTGGTTTGCGACTCACCTGGACCCTGTGTATTGCTGCCTGCAGCTATATTTCTTAATTATTTTTGTCATCGCTCAGCCAGCAACTATTTGATCAAACAAACGAAAAACCACTTGGAATTTGTTCAATATAAACACACTTGATTTGTCCTCTGCTTGATCAGTCTGGCTGTGTTTACCAGCGTTCCCAAACGCCCCAAATGCCTGTGTGGGGAAAGCTTCCTGTTTCGGAGGTCTCTTGGTATTAGTCTCCCTATCCTCTGACGGTGTCATCCATCACTCTCACAGTCCAGCCGAATCCTCCAATACTTACCTTTACCTCGTCCCCTTCTCCCCTCTCTCTCTCTCTCTCTCTCTCTCTCTCTGCTACACCTCTCGAATTTTGAGAAAGAGCACAGCGAGTCCGTCTCAGGTTTTGCTGCAGCCCCCAGATCCGCCGCGTCAGTGTTTTTGAAGCCGCTGTGAAACATAAGCGCTTTGATTTCCTCCATTTTTATTTTTAACCGCCGGCAGAATACTCAGTTCCGGTTGAGTCTGGTTGTCCATTCGAGACGTGCACGCCGACGGTCCCCTGGGTGTCGTACACCGGACGGCCAACAGGGGGGGGGGGGGGGCGGCAGAGGGCAAATGTGATCCGCTTTCGTGGAATCACATCCGCGGCCGACAAACGACCGCAACAATCAAACGAAACAAAATGTTGAGGAATGTGTCGTCTTGTACTTATCGTCTTGGAGAAAAAGAAACAGATAAAGAGACTGAATCGCTCTGGAAAGACGGGGAGTACAGTTTTTTTATATATTTCTAAAATTTTGATTTAGTAAGCTTCACCAATCATCAAATTCAGCTGCCATGATAAGCGCAGGAGGTTTGTTTAAATAGAAGCGATAAAGTAAATCAATTTAAAAAAATAAAAATCTGTTCTGTTATTGGTCACTATAGCGCCCCCATCACCTCAACACGTGGTACTGCAATTGAATTTTGTGTTGGGCCGAACGATTTGGGAAAATAGTCAAATTTCGATTTAGAATGCAATTTTTTTTTTAGTTCCTTATCTTCTGTATCATTCACTAAACGATGAATTAATACATGAATTGATTTTAATAACATATCTTTATGAAACTATTTAATTGAAACAAACAAAAAAAAAAAAAAACCTTAGTCATCACAGTAGAATTTAGACTCCTTGATTTAACTTCAAACCTTGAAATTGTTAGAATCTGAGAATTAACAATCGGGGGGAAGAAACAAACAAACCTGCCGGCGTTTTTAAACGCGATCCTCGTTCTCCCGCCACTTCCTGTCCCCAGGAGTCCCAGCATGTCCCACGGCATGGACGCCATCGGCCTGCAGGTGGACTACTGGCTGGCCTCGCTGGCCGACAAGCGGCGCGAGGGCGAGCGGCGCGACACGGGCTGCAAGAACACGCTGAAGAGCGCTTTCCGCTCGCTGCAGGTCAGCCGGCTGCCGGGCGGTGGCGGCGGCAGCAGCAGCGACCCGCAGGCCACCGTGGGAACCATGGCCATGACCGTGGTCACCAAGGAGAAGAACAAGAAAGGTGAGTCCAAAGCAACCTATTCATTTGATCTGAGGGTTTTTTTTACCTGTTATTTGTTTAATTTGTCTTTTTTGTAAATCTAAATGTATTATTTATTATTTCTTATATTTTCTTATTTTTGTGGATACAGAGTTTTATTGTATTTATTTATGTATTTATGTTTTTATTGTACAGTGTTTACTTTTTTGTAGTTAATCATTAGTTTTCTTGCATTTTGCATTATTTTATTTTTTGAACTTTTTACTTTATTATTATTATTATTATTGTTATTATTATTATTATTATTGTTATTAATAATAATAATTATAATACTAATAATAATATTGTTGCCTATTGTTTTGATGTGACCTGTTGTAATATCGCAATTTCCCTCCAGGGGTGAATTAAGTATTTATCTATTTCATGTGCTTCCATGACAACTCGTCAATAGGAACAATTTGGCCCCACCGCACTAACTTAGCCTCATGTGAGATCTGGGTCTATTTACATTTTCTCTTCTCCTTGCCTCTATATTAACTCATTATTTATTTGATTGCTTTCCGCAATGATATTTCTAATAATAAGAAGCGTTGCCATGGATGACGGACCGGTGCTCCCTCCCCTCCTCCTCCCTCCCCCTCCGTAGTTCCCACCATCTTCCTGGGGAAGAAGCCCAAGGAGAAGGACGTGGACTCCAAGAGCCAGGTCATCGAGGGCATCAGCCGCCTCATCTGCTCGGCCAAGCAGCAGCAGACCATCCTGAAAGGTTCCCGAAACACAGCGCTCTGAAATATTGCCCCGAAAAATAGAAGTTTCCCAAACCGCGCGCGGTTTTAGGCCGGAACGTGATCCGGTTCCGGCGCCATTTTTTTTTTCCCCTTTCTCGGTGCTGTGCCAGCAGCTCTTCACGTCCGGTTAAATCCACATTTTCCCAAATTTTACAGGAGAGTAAAAACAAACTTTAGATTGATTGATTGCGGGGATGGTAGCTCAGGCGGTAGAGCTGGTGGTCTAGTGGTCTAAAGGTTGCTGGTTCAATCCCAGGCTCCTCCTGCTAGCATGCTGTAGTGTCCTTGAGCAAGACACTTAACCCCTAATTGCTCCTGATGGCTGCGTCCGTCGGTGTTTGAGCAATTGTAAGTCGCTTTGGATAAAAGCGTCTGCTAAATGACTAAATGTAAATGTAATGTAATGATCCCATTAACGGCAGCTTCTATGAACCACTTTTACTGAGGTGAGGCTTAAGTGAGTTACTATTTTTAGGATAATTGTGTGAAAAACGAGCACCAAACTGAGTAGACTTTGTCCCTTTTCTTGTTTTTTTTTGCACCAAACCCAATTTAATTGAACGTTTTCAAATCTTTTTCAAAATAAAAGCGCGATGACCTCGTTCTTTTACCCCTTGAAGGATGGAGCTCATCGGGAGCTTTTATTTTGGTGCCAGGCGTCATTTGCGCCCTCGATAATGAATCTGGAAATGGATTTGCTCGGTCGATTCAAGATGGATGGAAAGGGATTTGACTGAACTCAGCTTCCCTCTTCCTGGTTTGTTTTAAAACTCAGTTGCTTTGTTTTTATTTATTTATTTTTTTAATTTATTTTTGTGGGGGTTTTTTTCCCCAGTGTCCATCGATGGCGTGGAGTGGAACGACGTCAAGTTCTTCCAGCTGGCGGCGCAGTGGTCCACCCACGTCAAGTACCTCCCCGTGGGACTGTTCGGCTACACCAAGCCGCCCTCCTAGGGGGGCGGGGGCGCCTCCGCCCGGCCACGCCCCACACGCACGCGGGAGCGCGCCTCCCCGCTCCGACCGCATCGTGCGACCGCTCTTTGTTTGTTTGTTTGTTCGCTTTGTTATTTTGCTACAGTGTTCTTCTTGTTCTTCAAGATGGATGGAGGAGGAGGAGGAGGGTGGTGTTTGGGTGGGTGCAGTATGACTACTAGTCACTTTAACCTTTGCACGTGTGTCTGTGTGTGTGTGTGTGTGTGTGTGTGTGTGTGTGTGTGTGTGTGTGTGTTCGTCAGGGGCTCACAGCACGTCAACCGCCGTTCCATGGAAGCCAACGGCATGAACAGCTTGACCGTCTCATATTTTGACCTTGAACCCATCCACTAACTGCAAATAAAATGCTTGCTAACTACGAGCCAAATTTATCTTCCATTCTATGAAACCTAACAGCTTGAGCATCTCGGACGCTTTGACCCCTGACCTTCGACTCAAACCTCTGGCACGAGGCCTTTGACCTTGAACCAATGAACCATGAGCAGCTTAACCATTGACTTTGCCTGAGGTTTGACTGCTGACCTTTGACCTTGAATCTAATCAACTAATCCTAAAAGATTGTCAACTAACTGCTAGCCAACTTTAACCTCTGTTCTACGAAACCTGAAAGCATATGAACACCCTGACCCCTGACCTTTGACTCAAACCTTTGACCTTGATCCAATCCACTAAGTCCTAAAGGTTGTCTGCTAACTGCTAGCCAACTTTAACCTCCAGTCTATGGAACCCGACAGCAGTTTTCAGCGTCGCGTGAGCCGGTCGGAGGAGGAGACGCCGGCCTCCTTCGGTTTTTCGGCGAAAACAAAACCGGCGGCGTCCGTCGCTCCCCTGGAGAAATCCGGGAGACAGCCGACGCCCCCTGTCGGCGTTTCCCGTCTGTTCGCTTTAATTTAAGGGCTTTCATTTTAGTCGTCAGAGGAAAGTATTTTTGGACGAACTGTTCTTTGGCTCAATAGCGTTTAAAGGGGAGGTGTGTGTGTGTGTGTGTGTGTGTGTGTGTGTGCGTGTGCGTGCGTGTGTACGTGTGTGTGCGGTGTCTGGCACAGCCTTCCCTTTAACGGCGTGTTGCGGACGCGTAACATAAATGCAAAGCGCCGTCTTTCTGAAGACTTCACCAATTTTGCAGCAGGGGCCTGGGTGGCGGTTTCTCTTCTTCTTTTCTATGCACGCCTCCTCCTCCTCCTCCTCCTCCTTTCCTCTTCCGCCAACGAACGAGGCGCCCGCGGTCCGACCGGGAGCGACCCCCCGAAAAGGCGACACGCCTCCGGCTCCGGCCCCGTCTCGACGCCTGCATCTAGAATGTGCAGCTCTACGCCGTCAGAGCGAGCGAGACCCCAAATCCACCCTCTGCACGATAAAGCACAACGTCATTAACCCCGCCCGCCCCACCCCCGCCGCACCAACACCCCACCCCCACCCCCACCCCCTAAAATGAGCCACCGGGGCCAGGCGGACCTTCTTTGGAGCGAAATTGGCGGCAGGTTTTTGACCCAAGTCTCCCACCACTGCTACTGTGTCTAAGTTGTTTGGGAGTCTGTAGTGTGTGTGCGTGCGTGCGTGCGCGGTCAGACTTGGACTTCGTAAACTAAACGTACTGTGTTTGGGAAAACTCAAATCCAAAAATCTAAATATATGAAAAAGAAAAACCAACTAAATTTTTCTAATGTTCTTCCACTTGACAGGAAATTGCAAATTGGTCTTTTCTTTAAGGTGTTGGTAGCGTGTGTGTGTGTGTGTGTGTGTGTGTGTGTGTGCAAGCCTGCGTGTGCGTGTATTTTGTTGTTAATGTGATCAATATCAGATTGGACCAGTGATATGTTTACCGTGTGTTTACCCAGCAGATGCATTCTGGGAAGTCGTCTGAGAATCGATTCGTCTTTATCCAAAAAAAATTAGATTGGCGTTAAAATAGATGCAACCGTAAATAGTGTGTAAATCTGCAAACGCACAGTTCTGAGACACAAAAAAAAAAAGCTTTTTCTCCATAATCGTTATAAAAAAAAATTTATATTCAGTGAAAACAAATTCTGCTTTATCTTTTTTTTTTTTTTTTTTTTTTTTTTAAAGTTCATAACCGGTTGCCGAGAAGTGAGAGCAATTATTTGGTGAAAGATCCTAAAATGTATCTTAGGGGTGCCATCGTGAAAAGAGTGCAGTTAATCTTTCCACACGGTTGTGTGAGAGGTGACAGTCAGTGAGCTGTTTTTTTAAACAGTACGTTCTTAAATTCTACCGCCAATTTTGAAAATTGCTTGAAAATGTTGAATATTTCTTTAAAGAGTTTGAAAATTGCTTGAAATTTTTGAAAATTGCCTGAACCTTTTGAAAATATACAATGAAAAAATTAATTGGAAACAAATCGGAAAGGTTTGAAGAGTTAACATTTTACATTTTGAAAGAAAATTAAAATTAAAAAATTTTCCTGAATAAAATAATCGTAACCTGGTGGTCGCGAAGCAGCAAGTTACAGGTGGCAAATCCAAAATTGTCAAGGGCTTGGCCGACGCCCCGTCTCCGCCAGGTCTGATCTTGTTCCCGAAATGTATATTGTACAGCGTGGTGGTTTATGTTTTCATTATTTCGGAGATCAGGCGTTTGAAGTGAGGGCTGCTTCACACAATGAGAATTATGGTCCAGATTTTTCGACACAAATATGAAGCAACGATGTTTTTTTTAATGGGTCATTGTTATTCAAATGAATTACAAAAAAAAAAAAGCAACCTCTTCATATTTCTCCTCTGATTTCATCTTTCACCTCTGGTTTTCCAAAACGACCTGTTTATCGTTGGATGCAACTTTTGCCTTCTTGAAAAACAAACAAACAAACAAACAAACAAACAAAACAAAAAAAAACCTCTTACAATGCTTAAAAATGCTCTTTGCCTTGTAGCGTCGTTGGCCTGGTTATTGTCGAACTGTGAATCCAGCGTGTCCACGCCTTCTGCTGTGTTGTGAATACGAGAAGGATTACTTGGTTGTTTTTTTTTTTAATATTATTTTCTAGATTTCTTTTCTCGAAACCCTCCAAAAAAATCCAAGGGGAAAAAAAATAAATCACTGCCAAATTGTTCGATGTTTGAATTGGAGCGATATCAGTGTTTATCCACCCGGGGGGGGGGGGTCGTAGTGATTATTCCGTAAAGTCTAAAGTAAAATTCCTTCCGTACGTTTTCCTTAGATCTAGATGTTCTAGATCTTGAACTAGTTTGTGTGTGTGTGTGTGTGTGTGTGTGTGTGTGTGTGTGTGTGTGTGTGTGTGGCAACCTGGTGTTTGTTAGCGCTGTTACGACGTTTCTTCAGCTGCGGAGCCAGTTGACGACCAATCAATGATCTCCTCCGCTGATCAATAAGAAACCTTTTTTTTTTTTTTTTTTCCTCTCACACACTTTTTTTTTTCCCCCGAAGCCGCGAGCTTAGCCTCCAAATTTTGGGGACCCTTGTGAGGCCGTTTCCATTACAAAAAAGCTTGTACATTCGCCGCCTCTTTTGCTTTTGTTTGATTTTAGTTTTTGTTTTTTTTTGTTTTGTTTTTTTTGCCTAAAAGCGCGGTGTGTGGCACATCCTCAGCTTGTGGACAGGACAGGAAACAGTATTTTGCACATACGCCATCGGTTCAGCAGTCTTCAGCTTTTTTGCCTTTTTGCCTTTAATGATATAAACAGTAATAAACTATCATGCGTGTACATATCGGAATAGTTCTTGTTATACTGTATTGTATTTATTTATTTTTATTTTTTTCCACATGTTTTGTAGTACTGCTTTTTTCATGATTTCAGTTGTCAATCAAACACGTGTGGAATGAAAAGTGCAAATGCTCATTGTTTGGTTTTTGTTTTTTTAATAAAATAAAAAGAAATGTTCCTGTTTTTTATTTAGTCCTGGGGTCCTCTCGTGCTTTGTCGGGGCGCCAAATTTTGGAATTTAAAAGGTTTCAAAAACAGTCAACTTTTATACTTTAAAATACCATGAAGTACAATTATAGGCAGGTATGGTGCCATATCGAGACCTTACTCAATTTTATACAAGCAAGATTAATAATCAAAACAAGATAAAAAAACGTTTGAGTAAAAGGCTTCTCAGATCAGAGGAAGTCAACAAAATTGTCCAAATCAATTCTCAGTTATTGTTTTAATTTTTTGCAGTCCACTTTTATTGAGCAGAATTATACAATTTCCGAGTAGAAATCAGCCAAGTCAATTAAATAACAACAAAATAATGTGTGTGTAATATTTTATTCATGGGGGAAAAATATTTTCTAAAATCAAGACATTCTATATTCAATGCTTATTTCTCTGTTTATACTTGTGTGTTTCCAGCGAAAAGCCGACGCTGTTCTCCCGTTGATTTCCATTGAGTCGGGTTTCTGCTTCTGCTTTTTGTTTATTTCTCTCGCCCCTCCCTCGAGCGGCCCCTAGCGGGCACGGGCCGAGCTGCGCCCCCGCTGCCGCTTCCGCTTCCGCCTGCGCCGCGTGACGTCACCGAGCCGCGCGTCGCCGGCGGCGGGTCGCGGCGAGCCGCAGCCATTTTCGGCTCTCGGCTGTCAAACACACACACACACACACACACACGCACGGCGTGTCTCGTCGCCGCGATGATCGCTTTCTAAAAAGAGTGTTGTCGCGGCTTTAAGTAACTCTCTCGCAGTTACGTTTTTGGTATATTTTTGGGGGTGTTTTGTTTTTACTTTTTGAGGGGGGACGCGCCTCGCCTCGCTCACGTCCTCCGTCCGGTGAAGGGAGAAGCCGACGCAGCTGCGGTGAGGATCCGACCGTGTTTATCAACGCGGACAACCGGGGTGTGTTGAGCTCCTGCCGCTCGCTCCGTTTGTTCCCATTTGTTTTCCTTTATTTTTCTTATTAATCGTTATATATATATATATATATAAATATATATATTTTTTAAATTTTTTAATAATCTTACATTATTACATCGTCTTTTGCACCTGTTTGTCTGTTTTGATGCGGGACCAAATCGTGAGACCGGTCCATTGTTGTGACTCCAATTTAACGACGGTGCCTTTAAAAATAATAATATAGAACAAAATAATAAAAATATGATAATAATTATAATAATAGTAAATATGTACCATCAATGTTGGAGTACGTCAGTGCTGAATTGTCAATAGTATTTCGTAATCTGATGCAATTAAAAACAATACAGATAATTATTATAATAAAAATTATAGTATATGAATTATAATAATGTAAAATTGATCTCCTCTTTGCATCAGTTAATCCTCCGTGTGGAGAGTTTTTATCCGGGTAAGCTGCTCTCTGGATGCGGGCCTAGCCTCTGTTTACAAACACTCACCATGGTGGTGGTAGTAAACCCCCCCCCCCAAAAAAAACAGACCCCTGAACAATATGAATCGATGTTTAATTTAATGGAAAAACCTGCATCACAAAGCCATCTGGTGGGTGGAGGTGGGGGTGGAGGTATAAATTGCGTTGTCTTTGATCCTTTCGGTCACCTTGATTGATCCGAGCGTCGCCCCCGTCGTTTCGCATAGAGGTGGAGGAGGAGGGTGGGGGCGCTGGACAATGGGTGCAGACGGTCCGTCCCAGGTGTCCATTCCTTCTGTTGAGGTGACAGAAAGGACAGGTTTGGGGGTGGATGATGGAAAAGCGTGCATATTGGTGCATTGCAGTCAATGGATGGGTGGGGGAGAGGAGGGGGGGGGGGGGACAGGAGTCAATGGGGGGGAGAGAGAGAGGGAGGTAGAGAGAGTGATGCTGTATATATTCTAACAGCAATGTTTAGGTTTTTTCTATGTTTAGGATTAAGGCTAGCTTTACTTGTCCATCTATCTATCTATCTATCTACATATCTATTTATCTATCTGTCGCTGTACCTACATATTTATGAGAGAGCGAGAGAGAGTCACGATGCTGCACCACCAGCGTCTGTGTTTTGGTTCCCGTGGCTTCAGATTATGACGAAGGCTTCGGTGTGGATTCATGTTTCCCTATCACTGACCCTCAGTTTGATGACGCATCAGAGCCAGCAATCCCAATCTGATAAGAATTGGTCTAGAATGAATTTATCTTTACTCTAGTTTGGGAGATAATGATTATTATAGATAGATACATGTAGATGGATGGATGGATAGATGGATAGATAGATAGGTAGGTCCATGTAGATAGATAAATACAGTAGATGTAGATAAATAGACCGATAGATAGAGGGGTGGATAGACGGAAAGATCCATATAGATGGATACATTTAGAGAGAGTGAGAGATGGATGGATGGATGGATGCATAGAGAGAGAACCATTATTTAGCCCCCGGGGGGATTTGCAGTGTCACAGCGGCTCGCATCAGAACATTAGCAAAATAATAATAAAGCGATAGAATAAAAATATTAAAAGATATTGGGAAAATTTGAAAAATACCTTTTTATTTTGGCAAGTTTAAGTATATTTTCATTCTATATTTATGTCTTTTTGTAAAAATCAGTATCATCCCAGTTAGAAATAAATTCAGCGTTCCAAGCCTTTTATCAACATTTTAAATCCACGGTAGCATTTTACATTGCCAGGTAGAGAAATTGGCCAGACAGCGAACAGAGAACACCAATAATGAAATAGCGGAAAAACAACAACAGTAACCCTAATCAGATAAAAACGGACATACAAAGCTTATATTAAGTTAGTGTTTGGTTCCTTCCTGGCATTGGTGCACTTACAGTGGGTGTCTTTAATACAATAATGATAATACTACACAGGATCTGATGTTAAATCCCTCGTCCTTATAATAAAAGCTGCTCTACACACAGGAGTTCAGTCTAGCCAAAAAACCTAGGGCGGTGCCGTCATAAATCTCCTTAAAACGGCTACAAAAGGCTTAGCTGGCGACTCAGCTGCGGCCAGCACCCCCAGTGCCAGCGGGGTGTTTCAAGTGGGCGGCCATCTTGAATTATAGACCGCACCACACCTCCACGAGGCTCCACAGTGGGAGTGGGTTCTGGCATCCCAGAACCACCCCCTGAAATATTTTCACTTTACACTATTACCAGGCTCGGTGGTTCTCAACATGGGGTCAGGGGTACCCCAGGGGGTCTTTGCAGACATTTTGGGCGGTCCCCGGAAAAATGATTAATATTTAAAGTTCAGTGTTGTTTTATTTACAAGACGTGAGCACCGTTAGAGAATGTGCAATGTGGCTTATATTTAATCATCACATTTCTGTTTTTCATTTATTAATATTTTTTTGTTAATTGTAGGTTGTATTTGTTGTTTATCATAAGGTTTAGTGTATATTGCCATATTTCTATCGTGTACAGTTAACTGTTTATTGTATTTTTTTATTATAAAAAAAAAATTCAAAAATAAATGAGAAAGGAGAAGAAAATTGCCCAAAAAATATACAAAATATTTCAAAAATGTGTATATATATTTTTTTTGTCTCTCTCTCTCTCCTCTGACACCCGTCCTCCCGTCGTTGGGTCTTGATCACATATCTCATATAACCTCATATCCATCCTCCAGAGAGTGTGAAGCCGGGGGCGATGTCCACCATGGTGTACCCACGCGAGGAGGCCCTGGAGCGGCTGAGCCAGGACGAGATTGTGCTCAACACCAAGGCGGTGATCCAGGGCCTGGAGACGCTGCGCGGGGAGCACGCCCAGCTGCTGGGCTCCCTGCTGGAGCGCACGCAGCCCCCCGCCGCCCAGGAGAAGTCCGGCCTCCTGCGCAAGAGCCTGGAGGCCATCGAACTGGGGCTGGGAGAGGCCCAGGTGGGGACGGAGAAACAATAGGACCGCAATGTCGATAGTTTACTGGTGGACGCGAGGGATGGATGGAGATTTTTAATTAGATCGTTCCAATTCCCTCGGGTTCGTGTCTGACCCTTGAAGACCAGACCTCTAAGCAATCTGGTCTTCCAGCCAAACCATCCATCCCTCCATCCCCCCATCCATCCCTCCATCCCCAGGTCGACCCCAGGTAAAAATTGTCGGTTCCAGTCAATGAATTAAATTGTACAGCTCCAATCAGGTTTGCCTCAAAATCTCTTAAAGACCCTTAGAGACCAGACCCTGTAACCAAAGGTCTGGTCTTCTTGCCGACCCCCCCTCCATCCTCCCCTCCATCCCCAGTTAAAAATAGTCTGTTCCAATCAACTGATTCCAATTTCCCCGGGCTCCAGTCAGGTTTGCGTCAGAGCTTTTTGAAGACCGGCCCTGAACACCAACCCCACCCCACCCCCGCCCTTTTCCCAGGTGATCGTGGCGCTGTCCAGCCACCTGAGCGCCGTGGAGTCGGAGAAGCAGAAGCTGCGCGCCCAGGTGCGGCGGCTCTGCCAGGAGAACCAGTGGCTGCGCGACGAGCTGGCGGCGACGCAGCACAAGCTGCAGCGCAGCGAGCAGAGCGTGGCCACGCTGGAGGAGGAGAAGAAGCACCTGGAGTTCATGAACCAGATCAGGAGGTTCGACGACGACGCCTCCTCCTGCTCCCCCTCGGAGGAGAAGGGCGGGGGAGGAGGAGGGGACAACTCCAAGGACAGCCTGGACGACCTGTTCCCCAATGATGACGACCAGGGACCAGGTGAGATGACGGAGTGAGTGAGGGAGGGAGGGAGGAAAAAATGGATGAAAATTGTCTCTTATTTCATTGTTGTTTCTTTCTCTCCTCCTCTCTTTCCTCTCCTCTTTCTCCCCTTCGCTCCTTTTTGTTCCATCCACTCTCTCCCTTGCTGCCTTCCTTCTTGCCCTTCCCCTTTTCTCCTTTCCTTTCCTTTATCCATCTCTCTTTTCCTCCCTCCTCCCATGCCTTCTTTCGTTCCCCCGTCCACCTTTCTCCCTCCTCCCTCCCTTCCATCTCCCTCTCTTCACTTCCCTCTTCTCCTTCCCTCCCTCTATTCCTTTCTTTGTTCCTTCCTACACTCCCTCCTTTCTTCCTTTCTGCCTTCTTATTTCCTCCCTCCCCCCTTTCCACCATCCTACCTCTTTCTCTCTCCACCCCTCCCTCCCTCCCCTTCTTCCCTCACTCCTTCCCCTACCTCCCACCCTCCCTTGATCCTCTCCTCCCTTCCCCTCTTCCTTCCTCTCCCCCTTCCCTCCCTCCACCCCCCTCTTCCCTCCCTCTCTCCTCTTCCTCCGTCCTCAGCCCAGCCCAGTGGGGAGGCCGCCGCCCAGCAGGGTGGGTATGAGATCCCGGCCCGCCTGCGGACTCTCCACAACCTGGTGATCCAGTACGCGTCGCAGGGGCGCTACGAGGTGGCAGTGCCGCTGTGCAAGCAGGCGCTGGAGGACCTGGAGAAGACGTCCGGCCACGACCACCCAGACGTGGCCACCATGCTCAACATCCTGGCCCTGGTCTACAGGTCGGGGGTTATTATTACTCCACTCTTGATTGGTCAGCAGCGGCAATCAGCAGCAGCGGGATAATGTGCAGGCAGCCGGTCATTGTCGCAAAATAACGCCCTTCGGAGGGATACGCGACCTCACCGTCTCGGGGGCTATTTTGGCTTTACGTTAACCCCTACTTAGGTCTTTACCTGAGAATCAAACGTTTGGTATGCAGTCTGGTTGGGTTGTTGGGGGAAACTGACTCCAGCTGAAGGATCACACGAGATTTTTAGAAGAAGTGGACGTACACACCCCGCCCGCACTCCACTCTAAATGTTCCGTCGACCCAATTTTGGATGGGGACTACAGCATCCTAGCGAGGCTAAAAACATTAAGATCTTAAAGGACAATTACCCACTGAACTATATAATAATTAATGAAATTGCTAACATGAAACACAATTTTGCGGTTTTAGTCACAAAGCTAATTAAACATTTTGTGTTGTTTTTTTTTTTTACATTTTTTCCTATTTATTTAATTATTTGATTATGTAAAAAAAAAATTATTATTATTATTTAAATTTTTTAACACCACCACCTCTAAAACCTCCACAGGGACCAGAACAAGTACAAGGAGGCGGCCCACCTCCTGAACGACGCCCTGGCCATCAGAGAGAAGACCCTGGGGAAGGACCACCCGGCCGTGGCAGCCACGCTCAACAACCTGGCCGTGCTCTACGGGAAGAGGGGCAAGTACAAGGAGGCTGAGCCGCTGTGCAAGAGGGCGCTGGAGATCCGAGAGAAGGTACCACACCTCATCCTCATGTTATTTTGGCCTTTTTTAAAACCTTGCACGGAATAAAAGAGAAGAGTCACTTTCATTCCGTGGATGGAGGACGTTTGGCTCGAGGGAAGCGAAATGAAATAAAACCAGAATTAAACACATGTACGGTAGGCATAAATGATTTGGTTATGCTTTTACTGGGATATACACAGCGAAACGGCCTGGAAGCGGATATTGTTGGTTATAAAATGTATATTTTATGTATGACTCTGATTTTACTGTTTTCGTGCAAACCTTTTGTAAATTTATTTGTGGCTCTTTATAACCTTTTAGGGATCAGAATGTGGCATGAAATACCATGGAATATGTTTTGACTCTCGATGCTCTCCGGTCAACTCAGTCGCAATTCAGCCTGTACATAACGTTTCGAATTTGGATCCCCAGCCCTCGTAGAGGTTTAAGACTAAATAAGGATTATTAAAAACTACAATATCACGACCGCAACTCTGTTAGGGTGTAACTAGGGGATTCACAGGAGCTCGTTTGAATATCTGTGTACTGATATAGGAGGGACCAAGGGTGGGATGTCTCATTTTCACTGCCTCGCCAGGTGTGCCGTGAAAATGTTCCAAATTCCACTTAAAATAATGTATAAACAATGGAAATTAGCCTTTGTGTTGCAGTATCTAAATTTGCAAGGCAGTAATAATAAATCTATTCCAGAAGGAATAGCAGCCCCAGCAGAACAGGTTACACTCCGAAAGTGTGGATATACTGTATCGTTATGAAAGGTTCGACCCCCTTTTTTTAGATTAGGTCCTTATCGAGTCATTCGGTAATAAAGAGTAGTTTGATTTTCCGACGGTTGGTTCGTTGGGTGTAATGCGCGGTGAGCGAAGGGCAAATTCCCGAATGGTGAACAATGTAAATTATTTTGAGTATGGAATCGTTTGCGAGTCTTGCAACGCAATCAGTAAGTAATAATAATAATAATAATAATAATAATATAATAATAATAATAATAATAATGTGTGTTAATGCTAGGTGTTTGTAAACAGGACAGTGGTGTAGTGCCGTGGGATTATTTAGATGTAAACACTGGCCGACACACGCAACACATATATATTTGTATATATACACGGTTTCTTCAGGTTTTGGGGAAGTTCCACCCAGACGTGGCCAAGCAGCTCAACAACCTGGCGCTGCTGTGCCAGAACCAGGGGAAGTACGAGGAGGTGGAGTACTACTACCGCCGGGCGCTGGAGATCTACGAGTCCAAGCTGGGAGCCGACGACCCCAACGTGGCCAAGACCAAGAACAACCTGGTGAGCGGCCCAATTTAAACCTTAAAAGTAGTCGAAAAAGTCGAAAAAATTAATAGGATTGAATCACTTTGGAATTTTTCTTTCCATGACCACATTTCAGTATTAAAGGAGCAATAGACAACTTGTTGTTTACTCATCATAGTTAATGCTGATTGCACAGTGTAATGGCTGTAGAATAATGACATCATCAGTGTTTAGATTGGTTCCTTATAAGCCTCCATATCACTGTGTAATCTGAATGACATCAGGTACGAACACATTTTCATGTTAAACAAAAAAAACTTTTATTTATTTTTAAGGTTCATATTTGTTGGTGATCATCAGATTTCTTGTATATTTGTCACATTTTTATTGTTTATTATTAGGTTTAGTGTTTGATTTAAGGTTTATTTTATTTTTAATTGTAAGTGTCATTGTACACATAAAAAAATTATTTAAGTTGTTTATGTTTGTTTTACGTTTATTTTAGTGCTTTTTGTTAATTTATTTTATAGAAACCGGATTTTAAGGTTTTTTTATTGTTTTATTATTATATCGATTCTTTTATCATTATCATCAGTATTAAAACACATTTTAATGTGTTTTATGATGAACGCGCCACGTTATGAGAGCAAAATTGTAATAATTAATTGATGGTTATATAACATTATGGTTATATTTCCCTTTCTGAATTCAACACAAGCCTTTTTCTTACTACTGAATATTTAAATACAGGTAAAATACAAATTTATATTTCAAACTAATTTTCTAATACGAAGGAGGATTTGGGACTTTATTGAATTATGATATTATGAAAAAATGATTTCCAAGTCAGAATTCAGATTTTTTTCTTTCCCAAAAATCAGAATCAGAATTCACACTTTTTTTTCTTAAAATTTTACATCTTATCTCTGAATTCAAATCTTCTTTTTCACACGGCAATATATATATTTTCCATGTGGTCCAAATCCTCTTCAAGGCAATAGAAAGTCAAATTGTCTATCGATTTGCCTTTAATATGTAATTCTGATCTTTATCGCTCGATGGTTTTAAATAGTTTTGAATTTGGGTCTCAAGGCCACGTGCTACCTGAAGCAGGGGAAGTTCAAGGACGCCGAGGCGCTGTACAAGGAAATCCTGACCCGGGCTCACGAGAAGGAGTTTGGATCTGTCAACAGTGAGTCTCCCCAAAACGAACATCGATACTGTGATTGTTGCCTGTTTACACCACGATAAGGAGTACGTTTACGTTGAGGTGTGGGACGGAAGCCCGGCAGGACAATCTGTCAATGTTCCGCTCATAGTGACACGAAAAAAAATCCACAGTCATTATATTCTGCCACGTTACGAGAAATAAACGACATGGGGCTGTTTTTTAATAATTTAGGTTGATGTGTTCATTTAGGCTCGCGTGTGTAAAATTATTCTAATCCTGACGCTTTCGATTAATTTTCCTCAAAATAAATCCATCATAGTAAAGAACAATGGCTGCTACGCCAAAATGCTACGGCTCGGAATCCAAGGTCTGAGGGAACAGGAGAGCTATACGTCATTTTTAACTCTTGGTGTCTGGCCTCACTGCGGATCCAGCGTTCTGTCTGTCGCCGTGGCGATTTCGTCGTTGCCGTTGGTTCCCGGTGGTCCGTGCTTCGTTTATCTCCGTGAGGCCAGAGCATTAATCCATCTCACCGTGTTAATGCTCTTAATGCCTGAGTCCGTTAAAACCTCCCGCGCTCACGCAAACAACACCGGAGCCATTTGGCAAGACGAGGACACCGGGCGGGGCTCCGCCGACACGCACACGGTAATGCTCTCGATCCAATTGTGTTTGTTTCTTCTCGGGATGTTTTAAAGTCAATGTAATTCCACTCAGTAGTCCCTCAATGGCTGCGGAGGTTGCGAGCTCTCCAAACAGGTAGTCCGGTCCTGTCCGGACTCTATGTTTATGAAGGAAAGCGCCCCTTGCACCCAGAACCGTCAATAAACCCCTCACGCCCGGCCCCCTGACCCACACCGCTCACGTCCCCGAAACTGGATTCATTTTTAGTTTGGAAAAGCAGAATAATTAAGTGGATATTCAGCTACGACCTTTCTGCCACGAAGGTGAAGAAGCCTCTCGGAGGAGGGTCGCGTTCGGCAATGGTGGTGTTGTTTCCTGTGGCTTCCTCTAGGGGTCGCTGTTTGTCGCAGATTGTCCAGTTCTAACTGATCACCCCTTGATGATTTTAGATTAGATTAAATCCAAATAATTGTCATTGATGAAAGTAGGAAGCTTCACTAAAGTAGCTCCACCACATTGAAGATAATCAACCAAAGTCGCTCTTGAAGCAATTCTATAGCGCAAAAATGAATTTGACGCGTCATTAAAGGTCCAACAGCCTTGGCTTATTGTTTTTATTACAAACACATTATCAGCCTGTATTTTAAACTTTAAAGGTAAACTATCATGATATTCAAATATCCAGAAATTAACTGTTCTGCTATTACAATAAAATCCAAATGCTCTGCAAATAGTAACAAATAATCATTATATATATATTTAAAAAAAACAAACTATTAAAACTTAGAGCTGTCTTAGTCAGAGTTGTTTTGGCAGCACGAGGGGAGCTTCACAGTATTAGTGATTATTAATTGTGGTTTAAACGCTGTGGCTGTATGTTGTAGCCTGCATTTGGTCCGTTATTGCTTTAATTCCATCCTTTATTTTTGGATGAGAGGCGTTGTGGCCTCTTGTTTTCTCCTGGGCCGACCTCTTCTAAACGCATCTCCGTGTGTCCTCACCTTGCAGACGACAACAAGCCCATCTGGATGCATGCGGAGGAGCGGGAGGAGAGCAAGGTTGGTTGTCCCGACTAAAACCCAGCTGGCAAACGGCCAAGTAGCCAGACGGCCCTTTAGTCAGAGCAACACAAAGGCCGGACAAGATGGATGGAGGGACGGTGGACGGAGGAGGGGTTTTTAATGGGTTTCTTTTTCTTTCCTCTCAGGACAAGCGTAAGGACTCGGTCCCGTACGTGGAATACGGGAGCTGGTACAAGGCCTGCAAGGTGGACAGGTGAGGGGCCTTTTTTCCCCGAATCCCGCGACCCAATCGAGTGGGTTTTCCCCTGAAAAATCGACAAGAGGATGAGTTCTCTTGTTGCCGTTTTGATCCCCGCAGCCCGACCGTCAATACCACCCTGAAGAGCCTAGGGGCGCTGTACCGCCGGCAGGGCAAGCTGGAGGCGGCCGAAACGCTGGAGGAGTGCGCCACCAAGACACGCAAACAGGTAGAGGACGCTCTGCGTTGAGGCCCGCCCCCACGACGTCCCATCCTCAACGGCCGCAACAATTGCAAACAAACACCAACGTGTCATCTCGTACTTATCGTACAGGATAAAAAAATATAACAACAAATAACTGAATCGATATCAGAGGAGAAGAGGAGGGCTTTCTAAAAATTTGTTCTCCGGCAATCGCTACAGACTTGTCAAATTCTGCCTCCATGATAAGCGGGGGATATGTTTCTTAATATAAGGGATAAAAATAAATAAAATATGAGCACTATAAGATTGATGAGACGTTCTTGCTGCAACGCACGGGACTGCAACTGGAAACGTGCGTCGCGTTGGGAGTTTCCCAGCGACACGTTTCGGGGCCTTTCGTGTCGGGATCTCGCGCAAGGTTTGTTTGTGGGCCCTCTGAGGAACTAGCCTGTGACTGGTGGTCAGAGCTCCCCCCCCCCCGTGGACGATCCAGCAATGGGTTCTTGTCCACTTGGGTTTACCGAACTCTGAAACCATGTGGAAGAAATGTATGGACCTGTTACGAGACAAGTGGTAACCATGGAGCTGCTGAACCATTTATCTTTTTCCTTTTTTTCCACATTTCCCCTCTGCGATAAATAACTTTTAGTTGGATCGTACGCCGAGGAAACAGTTTGATAACGTCCGTTCATTTTCTCCTTTCTTTCCCCTGTCTGTGTGCCCGTCTCTCTTTCCCAAAAGGGCATCGACGCCATCAACCAGAGCAAGGTGGTGGAGCTGCTGAAGGATGGGGGGTCCACAGGGGGGAGCGACAGGCGACAGAGCAAGGACGGCGTCAACGGGGCGGGGGGCCAGCGGGGGGACTGCGAGGGCGACGACTCGGCCGAGTGGAATGGGGTCAGTTCATACTTAATGATATGCATTTGTTTTAAAGAAAGGTGTGTGTGTGTGTGTGTGTGTGTGTGTGTGTGTGTGTGTGTGTGTGTGTGTGTGTGTGTGTGTGTGTGTGTGTGTGTGTGTGTGTGAGTGTGAGTGAGTGAGTGAGTGAGTGAGTGATTATATTGGTGGAATTGATTTCATTACTATTGTTGATTTTCTTTACTTTTTTTTAATAGAACATTATTTACATTGTGTTCATTATACTTGTCTATCTATTGTTGTTTTATTTTTCTTATTCATAAAATAATAATTAAATAATTGTTTTTATGAATTAGATTAAGAGAAATGTCTGGCCCTGTGTGTGTGATCTGTCATTAAACCTATGGAAAGTGAGAGAATGAACCTTTAGTTCCCCCTGTACACCGGGAAATGCTCATACTCAACGGTTTTCAAACGATTCTTTTTTTTAACGTTCTGTCTTTACCGTCTCAGGACGGGAACGGCTCCCTGCGTCGCAGCGGCTCCTTCGGAAAGATCCGCGACGCCCTGCGGAGGAGCAGCGAGATGCTGGTGAAGAAGCTGCAGGGGAGCGGCCCCCAGGAGCCCCGGAACCCAGGGTGAGAGGAGTAATATGCCCATTTATTTACTTTACTGTACCAATTACATTTAAATTCCAGAAATACTGAGCTTAAAATGACAATGACAAGCACATTAACTCTCAATGTGTAACAGCAGTGAGTAATTATGATTTGAAATTAGCCTTTTAGTAATACAATGTCGTAGAGAACACAATAAAAATATTAAATTTTGATTCATTTTACTCATCTCTCATTAACCTTTTTCTTTTTCTTACCCCATGAAGGAGCAGGCTGTAGATTAAGCTTAACATGACACTTTGAATTGATTATTTTACCTTAATCAACTTCATAACCCATTTATTTGTGGTCGTTGTTTTTATTTCTTTTTATAGAATATTAAAGTTTTTAGCACAGCACAATAGAAACACACAAACAGGAAAACCAAAAAAAATAACGAAACACACGTTTTTTTAAAGACAATGTGATAAAGATAGGATAACATTACAACAGAGGAAAAAAAAAAAGGATAAAAAATTATACAAGAAAATAAACGCTAAAACTGGCTGAACAAAACAAGGGTTATTGTAGTTTTTAAGCATCTATAACTCGGGCGCCATACCTTAACTCAACTGATATTAATATATTTCCCCCATTTTTCCACATATTTATCAGCTCTTCTGCCAGATATCTGCTATGATATGCAGCTGCTTTCCCAATATAAACATATATTCATCTTTTTTTTTCTTTTTTTTTTTACTTCTTGGATCGTCTGCAGGATGAAGAGAGCCAGCTCGCTCAACTTCCTCAACAAGAGCACAGAGGAGACGACACCGGTACGCCATTATTATTATTAATACTATTATTACTATTATTATTAGGGGTCCAGCCCTGTGCTGGGTTGAGACAAGAGGGAGCCGATGCTGCGTTCCGTAGGAACTCGTAAAATTGTAATTTGGCTCGATAGGAAGTGATGCTGCGTTTCACAGGAAATTCGGAAAACTGTGATTAACCCAGACCCCGTGCATTGCTGCTTGCAGCTATATATTTATTACTATATTATTATTACTACTACTATCGTCCGAAAATATTGCCAAACTGCTGCTCTTTACTATGTGTGTTTAACTTTTGTGTAACTGCCACCTGCCCATATTGGCGTTATTAGTTTTCATCTGGGCGGTTTCGCAGACGGGGATTTAATCTAAATTAGGATCACGCTTTACAGGGAATACGACAAGAAGAAAACGAAAGCCGCATCGATTCTGATGGAGAGTAGGATTCAGCACACAAAAAGCCGCAGCCACGCGCCGCGGTTCCGAGCTTCCTCTTCCGATCTCAGCTCGGGGATGCGTTCAAATTTTTCAACTCATGCGACAAGTTTGGGTCAGACGCGATCACAGGAAGTAATATAACCCTACTGAAATTAATCCAGAATTTAATTCCTTTCTGAGACGTTGTTTAATTTAGGATGAATTAGTTGTAGACTAGGAAGTCCTAGACTGAGGTGATGGAGGACTAGTTGGTCCAGATCGTCCATTTCCTCTGTTGTCAAGGTCGACCTGGAGGCCACGCCCATTAATCCAAATATTTGATTTAAACCTTCACTTTGACCTCGATCAGCTCTCATCTTTCTTTTGGAAATATTTTCTTTTTAAACAAAGACTCAAGTCTGCATCCACCAAACTGACCCTTAGTGCGTTAGAGCGTTTACAGTAGAGATTTATTTCATTTTTATTTTTAGAACTTTTTTCTTTACTTTCAGCACTTTTCTGTGTACTTCTTACTTCTATCGGCACCTTAATTTGCCCGCCAGGATCATTGAAGTGTACTTTTATCCAATGTTACTCGTCATCCCTTACATATTAAAAAGAAAGATGTCGCTTACATGTCAACCTCAACACGATTGAATTTCTCTTACCAGGACGCCAACTCGGGCCTGTCAGACTGCCGGGGACTGAGCGCCAGCAACGTGGACCTGACGAGACGCAGCTCCATCATTGGTTAGACCGGATACAGGGCGGTGGAGCTAGAGGGGAAGGATTAGCCAATCGGGAGAGGCCGTTTGGATCAATCGACACAGAACTATTAAGAGGATTTTTTTTTTTTTTTTCATTCTGAAATCAATCTAAATAGAATATCAACACAGGCTCCAGAGGCTGGGATCACACTCGAGACATAAATACTCAATAATATATATAATATTTAAATCATATAAAATGATATAAAATATTCAATTATAAATTATAAATTAAACAATTATTATTGATATTATATATATATATATATATATATATATATATAAAATAATGGGTATCAGATAAAAGGTTTTTAATTCGTTGCAAATAAAAACCCATTATCTGATACCCATCTGATTTTTCTCCCTCGTATTTAAATCAGCGAGGCCAAATAATTTATATATATATTAAAAAAGTAAACGGTTTAATCTAGACTCGAGCACAAATATGACCGTGTAGCATCGTGTGTGGAGCTTTTTTATGGGGTCCAGTGTGGTCCCGGTCGCGGGGTCAGGGTTCAGGTTCCGCATCCGCTTCGCTGTACAAACCCACTCGCCCCGATCAGAGCTGGAAATAAAAGAGTTAGACGCACAATACCCGCATGCTGCTTCCTAAAATAAAGTAGGGGGACAACCTGTGTGAATTTGGGAGAGAAGCCACGGTAGCATGACTGAGGAATTGTCAAACAATCACACTAACCAGTTAAACCTCACGTTTTTGCCTTCAGATTTATTTTTTATTTTATTTTATTTTTTTATGTGTCTGTATATAATGGTTTAAATTATTATTTTGTGAAATATTTTCTTTGTATATAGTGCGCAAGGATTTTTGTTTTGTTTACACGTTGTCGAAAAACGGACCTCAGAAAATGACAGTGAAGCCATTTTTGTGAAGAGGTGGAGGGGGAGGTGGTGGTGGGACAGGACTGGGGCGGGGTAACGGAGGAGGGAGAGGAGGAAACAAAGGAAGAAAAGAAGGAGTGATGGAGGAGAAGGGACGCACTTAGCTCTTTGCAGTCTCTTGGGGAGTTTAAAAAAAAAAAAAAAAAAAAAAAAGGGACCAAAACCGCGACAATGCACTTTGGTGCCGAGACGGTACGGTGTAGCGCCGGCGGCCATCTTGGAGGGCGTAATGGCCAACCGCCGGGGGAAAGGTCCAGGTCCGGAAAATAAATCCCCGCGATAATTTCCATGATTTTGCTCCAGACGGGCGCTGATCCGGGCTAATATGCTAATTAGCACGATTGGAAGAAAATCCCGGAGTGGATTATTTTTACTTTTTGTTTGTTTTTGTTTTGCTTTTACAGTGGTTTCCCAGCTCCGCCTATAACTGACGTGAAGTACTTCAACTCGTCCGTTCATAATTCTGATTCTCAGTTTGTGACCTTTCATGCTTATGGTGGAGTTAAAATCCCGGACTCTCTGCACCCGGATCTTCTGCCTCTTCCTTTTCACGATTTGAGACAGGGATTACCTGAAATAGTCTGTCTCGTGATTGTCATTCGCCGTTTATGACCGTGTATGCGAATTAGTGCTCCAATTGGAACGGTTGACTGAAAATCCCGGAGTGGAATTTTCACCCCCCCCCCCGAACCCGGATTTTCCGCCCATGGCTGATTACCGAGTTGAGACGGGAAGCACTTCAACTCGTCTGTTTCTCATTTTTGTTGCTGGTTTATGACGATTTAGGGTCGAGTCTAAATGCTGGAGGGGAATCTCCTACTTCCTGAACCCGGATTTTCCACCTCCGAGCTGAGACTTGAAAGCGCCGTTTTTAATTATTTGAGAATAATTTGCAGAATAGAATAATTCGCATGCGCTGTAGCATATCATTCGGGGTTTGAGGACAATGGAAATAAAATGACGCCCCCCCAAAAAAAAGCCTACAAAATTGGTACTTGAAAAAAAAAAAAAAAAAAAAAAAAGAAAGAATACACTGATTGGTATCAGGTCGGACTTTTACTTTTTTTTTTTTTTTTTTTTTTCTTTTTCCCAAAATGTTCAAATTCTGGGTCGTAGAGAAAAGTTTGGATGTTTACAGTGCGTTTTCACACTTATTTAACCTCCGTCTGGTGAAGTTTGTTTTGTTTATTTTCACGTTTTTCTTTTTTTTTTTTTTTTTGTACAAAACAATCTTCCTCCTTTTCTTCTTTCGTCGTCGCCCTGGAAAAGCAGAGCACCGTCCTCGGGCGAGCGTCAAGCGCCTGATGCTGATTGATTTTGTTCTGTGCCTGAATCCTCATTTGATAGTGTTTTTTTAATTTTATTTTTTTTTCTGAATTGTGCTTCTTGTGTGAAGGTGACGCTGACTGAAGCCATTTTGGTGTTTTTGTTTATTTTTGTGTGGCTTTTTTCATATTTGTTTAGTTTGTTCAACCGTCGAGGAATCTAGGAAGAATGTAAACTCTAGATGGAAAACCAAGAGAAGTGTCCGCAGAATGTACAAGTTAAAAAAATAAATACAAATAAAAAAATTGGGGTGCGGAAGGGATTAAATAAAATGAAAAATCAACGACGAAAGACTCAACAAAGATGAAATGGCACCGTGGATCCTTTGAACGATCCCAAATCTCCAATTTTTGCTGAGTCTGCGTTTTTTTCTTTTCTTCTTATTTCTGTATTTTTAATTCCTTTTGCTCTTCGGCTTCTGATTGTGATTTTTGGAATATTTTTTTTTAATTTATTTTTTTTGTTTTGTTTTTTTGTTTTCGTCCTGAGGAAAATGAAAGTGCAAGACGGAATCCTTACATTGTCGGGTATTAATGACTTCTCAATGGAATGTTGACGAATAAGATGGGAAAGTGTCAAGTGGAGGAGGGGAAAAGATGAAGTGATGAAAAGATGGAGGGTAAAGTGCTTTAAATGTTATGTTTGCAGCAAATAATGTACACGCCTGTCAATGTACAACCCCTCGTGTGTACTGTATATACACACACACACGCACGCTGTCTAGTTGTGTATAAAGTCAGTAGCACACACTCTTCTATAGTTTTGTTTTAAGGTCTCTAATAATAATAATAATAATCAGAATAATGTCTAGAAAACTTGAAAATGTCAGCGCTGAAGATATTCATCAATATTCAATGACAGTTTCCACCCAAGTGTTCTGTGTTTATATAAACAATATGGAACTTTAGGTAAATTTAGAGAAGTTAATCATCATTTTCTGGTTGAGTTATTAACGGTGAATAATCCGACAAATCCACAACCGGTTGTGTAAAGTGCATATTATAATAATAATAAAAAAAATAAGGTATTCATATTCAGGGTGGGAGGCGTCTGTTCCAATCTGCTGCTAATGCTTACTGTGAAGGGGCCAACGTCATGTATATTTTAATAACGAACCAATAAAACGCACTCCACTTTTCAAACTGACCCCTGACTGGTGCAAGGTTCTTTTTAAAATGTCAAAGAATGTTTGCAATGTTGTTTTCAATCCGTTTTTTTTTTTTTTTTAACCTTGCATGGAATTACAATACCTTTTTACCCTTTTAATTTTTTTATTTTATTGACCCATTTATTTATGTCAGTTTATTTTATTTATGCAAGTATTTATTTTGCCTCTGACTTTTAAATGTTGTACACTATTCAATTTGATTCATTTTAATTGTTTTGTTTTCATTTTATTGTTTTATTATTTTTGAAGACCATTCATGTTCAATGAAGAATAATTATTTTCTTCAGTTAGAAACTTGTTGAATGGGTGTGTGTGTGTGTGTGTGTGTGTGTGTGTGTGTGTGTGTGTGTGTGTGTGTGTGTGTGTGTGTGTGTGTGTGTGTGTGTGTGTGTGTGTGTGTGTGTGTGTGTGTGTGTGTGTGTGTGTGTGTGAGAGAGAGAGATGATGACGTGTGGCTTCCTGCTCTCACACTGAAGCCCCACATGAGGAAACCAAACCAGCAGAGTTTTGAGTTTCATCAGCCGTCTTCACTGGACTGAAGGTAAATACTGTATGAATAACAATGATCTAAATAATAATATCATGAATAGCTCTCCAGCATCTGACTTGAAAGTTATGATTAGGCTGTAGACTACATTTGAAGAATTGCTGTATAGTGTAATTAGCTACCTCATGTATTTCAAGATTCAAGAGGTTTATTTGTGACATACATAGACCTACGTTCATATACGCTGTGAAATGTCTTTGCAACGCACCTGGAGATTATGCAAAATAGTTAGTAAAACCGGACATACTAGCGAACCTAATTCTCACCGAGCAACCAACTGAAACTAACTGATTCCTAAAACTTTATGCAGTTAGTGAATAGAATAATATAAATAAAATTAAAAAAGACTTAAAAAGATAATTCAGTGTGGGGGTACAAAAAACAAGGGAATAGAGTTATGTATATGGGATAGGCTGTTTCATGGATTATATATGCTTCTATTATTATTATTATGCGTAATTATGAACTACATTTTCATATTTGAGGAATTCGTCGTGGGAAGGATCGGTGCGTTTCTCTACAGACAATTAGCACAAAAAAAATGTGACGGTCTGAAAAACAAAACAATAAAAGATGTTTAAACTTAGCCCAAAAATACAGAACAGAATTAAATAAAATATACATCACATATACAGTATGTAATTCTATGCACAGGATAAGTAATTATTGTCATTGTTTTTATTATAGGTATTACTACATTTCACTGAATGATGATGTGAATAATGGCTAAAGTTTGTTCCAAGTAATATACATATATTCCTTAATTAGGACGTATCTATGTTTTGTAAAAAGTAATATATATATAAAATGAAGTTTTTTTTTTTTTTTGTCTGAGATAAGGGTTTCATGCAAATATTATTTATTTGTATTTTTTAATGAATGTGCATCGATGATATTTTATATAAAGTGTCTTTGAATAAAGCACAAATTTACTTATGGTTTGAAGGAGAAATATACATCCATTCCTCCATCATCATCCCTCGCTCTATTCATCTCTCATGCCATCCATTCCTCCATCCATCCTTTCGTCCCTCCCTCCCTCCATCGCTCCATCCATCTTTTCCTCCATTTATTCTTCCATCCATCCCTGCCTCATCCATCAGTCCATCCATCCTCTCTCCTCAGGGAATATCGCCATGGCGACAGTGACCCCCTTCATCCCTCCCAGTCAGTGTGATCCGGGAACGGGCTCTGAACCTGGACCTGGACCAGGACCAGGACCGGCCCTGGTCCAGTTCCAGCTGGGTCTGTACAGGGAGCAGGTTCGAGTCCCGGCAGTGAACCTGAGCTATCGCCACGCCAGGAAGCTGGCCTCCGAAATCATAGCACGCAAGGTACAAACAAACAGAAACTCCTCAAGCGGGTAAAAATACTTGAAATGGAAATAAAAAGTAATTCTCAGAATGTCTCACATCAAGGACTCAGTTGGATGTGATTCAACCCAAATAAGATGTATCTGCATATATAGCATTTAGTCATTTGGTGTTTAACTGTTAAACTAGGGTCAAAGGTCATTATTGGACATTCAAATTACAATTCATCAAAACCCAAATTCACGTTGAGAACGAACCACTGTCCTACCTTTTTAAAAAAATTACTTTTACATTTCTTGGTGGCAAGTAATTTCATTTATTTTTACAGTAAATATGTTATATTAATATTTGTATTAATATTATACAATTGAGTAACATTAATATGTTAATGTTAGTATATAAGTAGTAACGACTGTGAAAGACCTACTCATGGAACTACTGTTACTCCTATGCTAGTGTGGAAAATGTAATTATACTGTCATTTAATACTCGTTTGTATTCAGGAAACGTATTTTTATATTATTAATATTATAATGATATCAATAATGTTATAAAGACCATACACTGCATATGGACGACAAAATGTTGTCGTGTGCCTCACAGAAGAGGAATTAAACAAGAATTTAAATCACAAAGAATGGAATAAAATTAGAAAAAAGTCAAATAAGACACTGACAAATGTGAATAAAGCACAATAAAACAGAAAAAAAGCACAATGAATCAGAATAAAGCGGGGGGGGGGGGAAGCACAAAACAGAAAAAGGCAGAATAAAGCAAAATGAAGTAAATACAGTGCATATATAGCAGTAAAAAAGTAGAATAAATAAAATAAAGTGTATGTATAGAAGATTAAAACAGATTAATAATAAAGCCTGGCGGTGGAAGGGGAGCAGGTGTTTCCAACCACCAATCACTTTGTTTACGATCAACAGCAGCAGCGATGTGAGTCCAACTGTTCTATTATAATAACTATTAATACAACTATGAATATAACTATTAACTGTAAATATTCTAAAGACAAGGACTTTGTTGCTGTTTTCAAGTACATTTTACTCAAGTATATTCTGTTTTGGACTTTTCTCCGTTTAAGAGTAGATATCTCTTCGAAAGGTCTATCCACACTTCTACTTCTTTATTTATAAATATATATGTTTTAATCAGGATTCCTCTGCATTTATATTTGTTTTATTTATATTTGTCTCTTTTCAAATTACTTTTTTCTGTAAATTGCGACCAGTCCGCCGTTTTATGCTAAGCTAAGCTAAGCTAAAGGGCATTCATTGCCGTGGCAGCCCGTCTTTAATTGCCCGCACGCGTTGCGGTAATCTTTTTTCAAATAAGAAAAGCACAGAAAAAATACACTAAAATAATATAGTGGTTAAAAATAACTAAGCAGGCCATAAAGTCTATTCTTATTACTATATATAATTTCACATATCCTGTGAATGTGTGTTCATTCATTTGGCCAGCCAGCCATCCAGCCTCCGCTCCTTTAAATACTTTAAATACCCTTTAACATCCGTTATTTAAATCATTTGTGTCAGTCTGGTACTATGACTTTTACTGGACTCATTTTGCGCCTTTGCTCCCACTTACACTGCCCGAGTGTGTGGTTTAAGCAAGTGTGTAGACGGCCTGTGTATGGCCCCTGTATCAAATATGGCCTGTCCACATAATGAAGAATAAGATGTTTCCTCGAAGTGTTAAACTGCTGCAAGGTTTCACAGTCCCATGTTATGCATATATCGTATCATTTGAAAAAGAAAAGTCTTTCAGCAGATTTGGGATTTAATGTACACACCCGTGTGTGTTCTCTCGACATGTGTGCACAAGTCGACTTTCCGAGCACAGCTGCTTTACTGGATCACAGTACACACACACGTTTCCAGGCAGTAGCTCAGTTGACCTCAAGAGTGTGTGTGAAGAAACAGCAGAGCAGTACAGTCACGACAGATGATAAACGAGAGGAAAAAAGAACGAGGTTCTATCTTTATTTTTTTTTATGTTAACATTTTCCTTAATTTGTTTGTTTATTGTACATTGGCTCAGTAAGTTGGTCGTTGAGGCTTCATTCGTGCTAAATTCTCTGTCTCTCGTCCCTCTGTCTGCCCCCCCCCCTTTCATTTTTTTAAATATGATTTTGCATTACATGCATTCAATGTGGAAAAAAATTAACGTTTAGTAGCTTCATGTAAATATCGCATTCTCTCTCTCTCTCTCTCCGGCTCAATTCAATTCAAAGAGCCTTATCAACATGGGGAACATACGTTTACATTGCCAAAGAGAATTTAAAAAATAAGAAAATAGGACGTCAAATTAAAGCAGGAAAAAGGTAAACGCTGCGAGAGGAGATGAATCAGTTTTGGAGTTGCAGCCTTGCTGCAACGTGACGACGGCTTAATTCAATGTCGGCGATCAAAAGGCTGCTGCAGTTCGTACTGAGGTTTTTGGGGGGGTTTTGCACCGCTGCTCTCACGTCCCGTCCCTCCTCCCCGCACTCGGCCTCTCGTCACGTGTGTCGCTCCGCCGGTCTCCTGCGGCGAACTTGATCTTAAAACCTTTACAAGAAATAGAGCTGAGGTACGAGTCGGGTGGAGTCGGGGGGGGGGGGGGCATTAAGTTTCAAATTGTCAAAAAAACGAAGAAAGATCCGGTGTGAAACGTGCAGCCGGTGGGGGTGGACGTGGTTAAATGGCTGTGGCTTTGTTTTTTTCTTTCTTTCTTTGTGACTTGCAGATTTGTGCTGATCTGCACCAGTAGGCGGCACTGCCGAGCCACACACTCTATTCTGTCTGTCATGCGAATTTGATCCAATTTGTCAAGTCACACTTTATTTATAGAGCGCATTTTATACCAGGGCAACACAATGCGCTTTACAAAGAAATACAAAAAAGAAAGAGAACGTAGTTGTCAGCCGGTCATTACAAAAGAATGCCCCTGAAACAACCGCAACAACAAAAGCAACAACAAAGACAACAAAAACAACAATAAAAGCGACTCCAACCACAGTGGCAGCAACAACAGCCACAGAAACAGCAGCAACAACGGCAGCAGCAACATCGACACCAGCAGCAACAACAACAGCAGCAGTGTCAATACCAGCAGCAGCAACAAAAACAGCAACAGCGCACAAGCGAAGACGTCGCCGGGACCGGTAGTGGTAGCTCTCACCGGAACCAGAAATCTCCTCATCTGTATGGAGTCAACAGTGTGTACCATCTCATCTCAACGAAGTAAAGCACAGCAAAGATGTCACCGGAATCAGAAATTTCAACTGTGTGCACCATCTCATCTTAATCCAGTCACACTCCTTTAATTAGCGTCCCTACGTTACTGGTCAAATTTCCAAACAGACCTCGGGAGGGAGATCCTTTTGACTCGCACTCTCTCCGAAAACACACCCTTCTTATGATCCTCTAAGTGTAATATCACAACAGAAATAACCACAGCAACAAAAATAGTAGCAACACCAGCAGCAACAACAGCAAAACCAAGCAGGAGGTAGGTAGGTAGTTGGGAAGGATGGTACAGAAGGTAGGTGGGTAGTTGGGTTGGTAGGTAAGAAGGTGGATCAGTAGGTAGGTAGGTAAGTGAGTGGTTGGGTTGGTAGGTAAGTAGGTGGATCAGTAGGTAGTTGGGTTGGTAGGTAAGTTGGCTGGGTAGATATTGTATATAACTGGGTGTGTATGTGGAAAGTAGAATAGCTTAAGTAAATAGGCGAACGTGAGGGAGGACGAGAGGTGTGTGTGGGGGGGGGGTAATGGGTATAATGTTTTTTGTAGTGAAATAAATACAAATAAAATATTTCATACAATTTCATAAATAAAATAAGTGCTTAAGAGCCTGACTTTTCAACATTGCAATTGCGTCTCTTCTCCACCCACGGCATCTGTGTCCGCACTGTACGTTCTTCTCTAATCGAACGCTAATTTAGATCGATTTCGGACAGAATAGCGACAGCCCCAGCCCCCAGTGTTTACCCTTCCACGCCATTCAAAGGGTCTAGTCAGTGAGGTAGATATCCTTAGCTTTGCTTGGGCTGAGCCACCGTCCCTCTCTGGGTCTCCAGGTTCCAGACTGCAGCGTGATGGGTGGAGGCGGCGGAGCGGAGAAGGTCCTGCTGTTCAGACACCAGTCATCCTCCCAGAACCACCTGGAGCGCCTAACGGAGCAGGACCTCATGCGAGAGGGAGACCTCATCGAGGTCGTCATCTCAGGTCTTAATTCACTGTCTGTCGCCGAGCGCCATATTTAGGAACGCGACACTCGGGCTCCAGTTCTTGTATCTTCTCCAAAGATGAACTTGGGCCACCCGGAGTCGGGGCCTCGCTCAAGGGCATAGGCCATTCAGAATCAGATCAGGCCCTTGCCGCTGTGGTGAAAACCTCTGAATCAGTGGGACCGGTTATTAAAGTGACAATCCCTCTATCCCGGAGCAGGATCTGCCACGGTGGCGGAGGTGAAGATCAGACCCCACTCCCTGGTGGTCCACTCGTACCGCAGCCCGACCTTCTGCCACCACTGTGGGGAGATGCTGTGGGGCCTGGTCCGCCAGGGCTTGAGATGTGAAGGTACCTACCTGCCCCCGTGTGGTCTCTGCTTCATTTATTCGCAAAATCAGAATCAACAGAGGAGCAAAAGATGGACAATGACTGTGTGATTAGGAAGTAAAATAACCACCTGGGTAATTTCTCTAAAGCGCAGTAGCACAATGTCCACAGAAGTCTTTGATTGTCCTATCTCTTTCCATCGCGCCCTCTTAAGTCCTTTGTTCATGGTTCTTTCCTCTTTACCTCCGTCCTTCTCCTCCCTATCTCCAGGCTGTGGACTGGACTTCCATAAGCGCTGCGCCCTCCTCCTACCAAACACCTGCAGCTGGGCCAAGCGTCCGGTGGGCACCAGCCTGTCCCTGTTCCCCCCCAGAAAGGCCAGGGTGCACTCCCTGTCCCTGCAGGCAAGGGGCAGTCTGGAGGAGGTAAACCATATCTTCTCTGACACGCTGCGACACGCCGCGTACAGCGTGCCCATTCCTTTCAGCACGTTGGGGGTTGTTATGACGACACCGCAGAGAGACCTTTTTGGCGTTTTGGCGTCATAATTCATTGTGGGATGCTACGATATGTCATTGGGTGTTGTATGTCGTCCGGATACGTGTCGCATACTATTCACCCGTTGTTGGTTTTTAGATTGATTGTGTTTTACTATTTTTTCTGTAGGTTAATTCTTAGGATTTTTGTGTATAACCAGTTAAGTATTTTTTTCGGTTTATTTTGTATTGCCTTTGTTCTGTTTTCTACCTTCCTTTGAGCATACTATGGTTTTGGACATACTTGACACTAATAGGGCGAACTAAATAGTAGGCTAGTATGCCATTTTAGGCGCAGCCTTGATGTTTTGGTTTCTAAAGTTCTGATGTAAAAAATGAGAATTAATATTTAATTTTTCAGAAATCTGACAGATTATGCACAACAACCTTGTCTTAAAATTTGTGCTAAACACAGTTGTTGAAAAAAACAACAACACTGCTTTGTTCCCAAAGTAAACAGATACTGCTCAGTCTGATACAGCATTTTGGAAATACATCACACAAATCACCTCATCATCAAAACAGTGTCACATGTCGTAACGTGTGTTGCTCTTCACTGCTGATGAGGTCAAATCCGTCCGCCATCAGATCAGCATGTCCAAGCCCAAGTCCAGGCCTCCGTCCTGGGCGGAGCCCCCGGTGTGGCTGGGCTTGGGCCCCGACGCGAGGGCCGCGCCCCAGGTCCCCCACACCTTCCACATCCACAGCTACACCAGACCCACGGTGTGCCAGCACTGCCAGCGGCTGCTGCGGGGGCTCTTCAGACAGGGCCTGCAGTGCTCCGGTACCAACACAGCTTCAGAGATTAGAACTAGGTGTTAGGATGTAGTTACTGATGTTTGTCTCAAAGTTGTTTGACAAACATTCAAAAGTCAATGGCTACACACAGTAATACAGCAATTTGCGCAAAGCCTTCAGCTTGTGGAATAATGAATTCATTTGGTAATATATTTATGCATACGATTGGACAAAAGTAATGTAATGCACAATGCCAGAGACTAGATGGAAGATGCTTTTATGATAACATGGTTAGCGATTAATTTGTCTTTATCTAATGGGGAATTCATGATAATTTAATCAAAATTATATGTAAAGTTATATACCTAGTCAGCTTTAGACATACAAACTTTTTTTTTTAATCAGTAATTTCCATTTATCTTCACGGTGAATTTATGCTTTTACATAAAAAAATAATAATTTTGACTTCCCACATTACATGTTTTGCAACTTTAAAATTTGGGCTCCCAAATAAATAAATGTGATATGGGTGTTTAACATATATCTTCCATGTTTAAAATTATTTCTCTTTTTTTTTTTTTTTTTTTTTTTTGTCTAAAATGATTCAATTTTTATAGACTGCAGGTTTAACTGCCACCGGGGCTGTGAGCCGCTGGTTCCCAGAGACTGTCCGGGCGAGAGGAGGCGCAGCAGCAAGAAAGGTAACACCCAACTCTGCCCTCAGGGACACCGGCAGCAGGGATCTGGTTGGTTCAGGCTTGGTTGGACTGGTTCTGGTTGGTTCAGGCTGGTTGTTCCCAGTTCTGGCTGGTTCTGGCCAGTTCTGACTTGTTCAGACTAGTTTAGACCGTTTCTGGTTGGCTCTGGCTGGCTGTTCCCGGCTCTGGCTGGTTCTGGCCAATAATGCTGATGCTGAGTCACTGACCAAAGCGCCCCCTCCATGTTCCGTTAAACTGAAACCATGAGTCATATTTCTTTCCAGGAACATATGAAACACGATGACGTCTCCGGATCCCTCTGATCATCACCAACTGACCATGTTTGTCAATCTGTCGGGGTTCCGGTGGATCAATAAGTAATGGATCATAATGTACAGCCATCCGGTCATTATCGCCAAATAACCCCAGACAGTGTGATGGGGAGCTTGCATCACCCTGAAGGGTTATGTTATGAAGGTTATTTTGCGGTAATAACCAGCTGGCTGCGCGTTATCTTGCTTATTGCACGTCTGACCGCGTCCGAAGAGAAACGGTTCCACAACAACGTAGCAAACATGTCCCTCCATGTGACAGTGCTAATGTGCTGTTAATGTGAAATTGAACACATCCTAATTCGTCTCTTCAAGCCGTCCATTGTAGTTTAGACAAGACGTTGTTAGCTCGGCATGTGGGCGTAGTGATACGAGCAGGGCTGGGCAACCCTGTTACTTTTATAATGTAATTTATTACATATTACTTGTTGCTTTCGTGTGATAGAAATAAGTTACTTCATAATATTACTTTCTGTGTCAGGTAGGGCTGTGCCCGACTCAGAATTTTATCAGTCCGATCGGATTCTGCTGATCGATGTTAATATTCGACTATTCAGCGGGGGACATGGAAAGCTGTGTTCACACATGAAAATATATTTATGATTACCCTTATTTATAATTCCTCATTAAAATGTTATCCCTGTGAATTTTATAATCTTTTTTCTATTTTAGTCTGTTATTGTAATGTGCACTGACTGACAAAACAAACAAAACGACCGTTCGACTTGAAGAATCTCAGTCACTCAGGGGGGACATTGAATAAAGGGCAAAACATTATTTTGTTTATAATCAGTATCATGGCAACTTATAACACGTCTGTGGAATACTCCCTTCTGATTGGTCAATAGCTAATCAGTTATTTCTGAATAACGACCGCTGTCCGTTACTAATGACCGTTGCCACAGGCAAGCATGTCGATTCATGTCCTTAATATAGGTGGAAGATTATAAAACAGGGATAACATTTCAATGAGGAATTATAAAAATGGGGAATCATAAATATTTTTATATGTGTAAATTGTCCGAACATGGCTCTCCGTGCGGGTGATCGCCGTGCCCCCCTGTTATGCACTGTGCTTTTTTTAGTTTTGTTCAATAAGATCATTCAGTAAAATACTTATTTCAGTGATTTGATTTGATTTTTTAAGAAATCTTTTTTTATTTTTTTTTTTTTACCAAAAAAAGGCTATTGTAAAAAAAAAAGAAAAATCAGGGCTATTTTAGAGATTTTTTTTTTAGTTGACATCATCCCATTTGTCCTTCATTACTTTTCACATGTTAATAAATAACTGACAGTTTAAATGAACCAGACGTTATCTGCAGTGGAAATGTACGACCCGTCTCTTATCTGATTGGCTAAGTGACCATGATGAGACATTGACGAGCACCGCTGCTGATTGGCTCAAGTCGCACGGGAGAGGAAAGAGGAAGAAAAGAGCCTCATACAGAGGAGGGCTGATATTTCATGGCCTGCTCAGGCGTGGCACCGAAATCTGTGTTGCGAATCGATCTGGTAGATACCGATCGAACTGGTGCTATTGTGTTAGCAGGTGCCCAACCCAACAGGATGGGGGGGGGGGGGTGTGATGCGTGCTAAAATTAAATACGATTTGATGAATTTGAAATGGTAAAAAAAAACTGAAAATCAATATGTGGCGGTCAATGTTGATATCTTGATAAAAGAAAAAATAAATAAAATATTAAAAATACATAGGAAGGCGGCTGCCTATTGGAAGAGAGAGGCAAACAAAATTGACAAAATTCTGAGTCCGGTACAGCCCTAGTTTAAATAACAATACTTTAACTCACAATTGAACTCACATGTTGCCCTCAGTGAGTTTGCTGGTGAATTCAGTTCTGAACATGCAGAGGTTTTTTTTTCGGGATTTAACTCTGTGATGGCGTGTTTTCGTAGATTCGGCGGCCAATCAGAACTTGAGAAACGACCCGGAGAGCGACAGCTCTCAGTTCTTCAGCGTGCCGTCGTCGGACAGCTGCGACGAAGACATGCCTGCTGGCGACGGCGACGAGGACGGCGACGAGGACGGCGACGAGGACGGAGACGAGGACGGAGACGAGGACGGAGACGAGGACGGAGACGAGGACGGAGACGAGGACGGCGACGAGGACGGCGACGAGGACGACGACGACGACTCGCTGGCAGAGCTCGACGACGTCTTACCGCAGCAAACACCAATCAGGTAACGGATGAGTGACCGCTGAAGGCAGCTGTCGACCAATCAGAATAGAGTATTCCACTGAGCCACAGTGAAATAATATACAAGTATAGCTGCAGGCAGTAATACACGGGGTCCAGTTTCATCATGTTAGGCGCTTATTACAGGTTCTGTAAAACACGTATTGCACTCATGTCACTGAAGGTTCCTCTTGTGGTGTTTAGTTAGTTTAGTTTAAATGTCCCTCAAGAATGGTGTTTTAACAATTGCGATCATTCCTGGATCATGCAGTGCGGACACAAAAGAAAGGCACGGCTGCTCCAAAGGTTCTTCGAACTTCCTGCGGTGCCAAAACGCCTTCTGTGACCGAGAATAGTTTTTTGAGTTTTGAGAAACACAGCCCGAGTTACAGTTTTCCGAGTTTCCATTAAACGCAGCGCAGGTTGTCTTTCTGTGCGCGTTGTCTATGAACGCAATGCAGTCCACAAGTCGCAAGCGGCTGGATTTGAAATACGTTGCGAGAGACAGGCTTGGATTTGTATAAATTCGGAGGATGTTACAAAGCGTCCCGCTCCTCAAACTGATCAAATCACGCCAACGTTCTTCTACTTCCAGTAAAATTACAAGTTTTTCTCCCGTTTCTGCTCCAAATGTATATCGATATTGATCAAATGTGAACGACAAGACATCTGCACGTCCCGGTTCTAACGAGACCTCAACCGTGTCTCTGCGTACTGTGGTCGACGTGTTCCAGATTCTTTAAGCCCGTTAAACGCCAGGAAGATTAAAAAAAAATAATAATAAATTGGAGCAAAAGTCCTGCAACTCTCCTTGTAACTCTCCGTGCACATGAACTGCATCTCGTAGCTCGTATTATGTCATTTTGTCTGTTGCATTGTACAAAATTTTTATGAAACATATAGAGGATGTTTACTGGGTTGGTCCCCGCTCCCCGCCCCCCCAAAACGTCCTCCAATTTGATGCGTTAGAATGGATTGGTTTTGGGTATTTTGTTGATTTGTTTCTTCCTCTGTCCAGTCCTTGCTTTAGCAGCAACATCCCCCTGATGCGGGTGGTGCAGTCTGTGCGGCACACAAAGAATCGCGTCGGCAGCGTGCTGAGGGAGGGGTGGCTGCTGCACCACACCACCACCGACATACTGGTGAGGACGCGCGCACAATCAAAGTGTGACTGTTATGCCATGTGAGGTAATATTCTTTATACAAATCTCATTACAAAAACGCCCCATCATGAGTGTGTAAATACATTTTGTGGGAAAAATCATAGATAAAAATGTAAAATAAATAGGATATGAGAGAAATATTTTGCCGTACCCGTGCAATTCCTTGGAGGATGCCTATCAATCATATGATAGTTAATTTAATAAATAAATGTAAAAAAAAAATATATATATATCATATGATCGTTGCATTATTAATAACACAGTAATTATGCAATTATATTCCCAGTTGTATTATTAATAATAGTTTTATTAATATAAAAATATAATCATTGCATTATGACTAATACAATAATTATGCAATAATATTTCCAGTGGTATCCCCTATGGGGGATGGTGGCTCAGGCGGTAGAGCTGGTGGTCTAGTGATCTAAAGGTTGCTGGTTGGATCCCAGGCTCCTCCTGCTAGCATGCTGTAGTGTCCTTGAGCAAGACAATTAACCCCTAATTGCTCCTGATGGCTGCGTCCGTCGGTGTTTGAACAATTGTAAGTCGCTTTGGATAAAAGCGTCTGATCAATGACTAAATGTAAATGTAAATGTAATGTATTATTAAAAATACAATTATTTCAATAAAAATTTCATTAATATAACCGTTGTATTAATACCTAACCCTAACCCAGAGGAAGCGTCACTACTGGATCCTGGACTGGAAAAGCATCACTCTCTACCAGAACGAGAGCAGTACCAAGTACTACAAGGTACAACGTTTGTCTTAAAATGTATGCTTCTATGCGGAATTGTAACTTATCTTTACTTACTATTCAACACACAACGGTTTATTTTTGTTTTGTTCTTGTATTTTTGCTTAGTAACTTTGGTTGGCTTTTTTTTCGGCAGGGTGTTGCCACCGAGTGGCCAAAAGAGGCATGTCACAGAAATCTACTGTGAACTGAATTTCTCCCACTAACAAACAGTGAGGGGTGAGACCAGGGGTGGGCAAACTTTTTGGCTCGAGGGTCACATTTTGTCTTTAAAACTGACCAGCGGGCCAGACCAGTATGGAATATATACAAACTGATCTTTCCCTTGTAGCTTCACGTTCAGCTCATTCATGTATGCCAGTATGTCCACAGCGAACGCCAAATCACAAAGCCAGTGTCCGTATTTCAGCACGAGAAAATCATCGGCTTTCCTCATTAACTACAAAAATTAGCCTGTTCCTTGGCAAATCAAACACAGCCTTTGACCGTAATTCAGTAAAAAAATATTTTGCGATCATTGTTGAAAACCCGACGCTCGCTGTCAATTTTGCCTGCACATTTCGTTATGGGTGACACATACCTGATGATCTGGCAAAGTGAAGAGACACTTGACGTCAGAGAAGGCCTGGCAGTGCGCCATCTGTTGGCACCATTAGTATTACAGGAAAATAACAATGAAATGAATACAGTGGTACTTTGACTTGCGCTTTTAATTTGTTCCGTGACAGAGCTCGTAATTCAATCTGCTCGTATAGCAAATCAATTTTCCCCATTGAAATTAATTGCTTTAATCCGTTCCAGACCCCAAAAAAACACCCCATTTTTTTTTTTGTTACGTGTTTTTAAATAAGAAAGAAATATTTATAAATAACAAATATTGTATAAAAACATAATAAAAGAGAATGCGTAGATCATTTTTGCCTTCTCGCAGATGATACCCTCCGTCACGCTATCGCCTGCGAGCTGCTTCTCCGTCAACCACACCAACAGCAGATTCTCCATCTTTTCATGGACAGCGATCCGCAGCTTAGACATTATTTTAACGCCCTTGGCTGGCATAATACCCTTTATCGTCTCCTTCTGCTTCAGTATGGTACATATCGTAGAAGTACTACGCTCATACTGCCTCGCCAATTCATCACACGCACCTCTCTCTCCTGTTTTTCAATGATTTTGCGCTTTAAGTCAATGGACATCATCCGCTTCTTCTTCTCAGCACTTTTTTTTTCGGACCCATGGTTTGAAAAAAAAAAAATTGGGGCAAAATAACTGCACAAAATGCACAAATCGTGAGCACAAAACACAAAAGCGATGCTTCCACGCTCAGGCCACCACGTGAAGTGAAGGAGTGAGACGCTGGATGCTGGCCGCATTCGCTCGCCACGCCCACCAGCGGCGCTGCACCTGAAGCTCGCTCCTCCTAACTCACGTTTTTGCTCGCAAATCAATACAAAAAAACGACGGCTCGTAACTCGGAAAAAACTCATATGTTGGTGCGCTCGTAACTCAAGGTTACCACTGTACTACAAATTTAAATATATTATATGATTGTTGTTAATGTAAATGCCTCGTGGGCCGGATTAACCAACGCCAGCCGTAGTTTGCCCACCCCTGGGTTAGACAAATGTTTATTTTGTTTGACTTGAATCCAAAAGGAATACATGAGGTTATTTTTCAGTGGATCTTTCAGTGGATGAGTAATTGCGTCACATAATTTTTTTAAATTCTGTTAATTTCAAAATATTTGATCTACTTTTGGCTTCCATCCATCAATCTTCTTGATAAAATTTTTTTGGCAAAAGAAAAAATTCTTTCTTAACCCCTTAAAAACCGAATTCCCTCCATCACTGGTTCCTCCCTCCCTCCTCGCCACTCTTCCAGGAGATCCCTCTCTCCGAGGTGCTGCAGGTCCGAGGCCCCGCCCAGCTCTCGGTGCCCGTGTTGCCAGGCAACAGACGACACTCGTTTGAGATATCGACGTGCGTGGCGGTGTTCTGCGTCCTGGCCGACGCCGACGCCGATGCCTGGGAGCGCGACATCCGCCTCGTGATGATGCCCGTGCACGGCCACCGCGGTCCAGGTCGGAAGACACACCTATACCCAATGAACTCTTAATAGTTATACACTAAATGTGGTATATATTTTTTAATATTATTATTATAATTATTATTACTATTGTGGCTTTAAGGATTATTGTTTTTATTGTTATTAGGGGTCCAGCTCGCAGGGCTAATAATAAAGTGTCTGGAACACTAAAACCGCTGGACCCACGGACACGGTTGAGGTCTCGTTAGGACCGGGATGGCTCAGAGATCTAATGGTTCAAGTTTCATCCATAGCGATCTACATTTGGAGCTGCAATTAGTGGGGGAAAAAAGGATTCAATTTGACCGGAAGTAGCCAAACGTTCGTGCATCGCCGATACGGCAAGGTTCTCAAACTTCAGGTGGTGTAGTGGAACAAGAGGAGTCTGAGTAAGATGCTTTGTGACATCATCCAATTCGCTATACTGTATATGTGCATTGTGCAAGGTGCGTAGTGTAGTCTCCATCGCGCTGTAGTGGTTTCAAACAGCGCGTGTGTCGGTGTCTGGCCTTACCTGTTTGACCTGGGCGCTGCTTTTAGATTGATATTTGATCTCTTTTGCTCTATTTGCAAACAAAGGCGTTCTGTTCCCATCCAACACGGTGTTGGATGCTGCATTGTGTCCCTCCTTACTTTGCGGGATTGGAGGAAGTCGTAAGATACAAACTGGAGGAGTCCATGATGCGTTTCAAGCACTCGAAACGCATCCAAAAAGAACTAGGACCCGGGAAGGTATGAATAATCACAGAAAGTCGTCACTCGGCCATCATTGCCCGACGCGGCACCAAGCGGTCACTGAGTGCTGCTCTATTTCCACCGACAACAGCGCAGCCCCCATCCCCACAAAAGGAGAGCGGTTAAAGAAAGAATCCACGATTTTCGGAGGGAGTCCCCTGTGCGCTCCAAATGTCCCTCATGTAATCACAGAGCGCAGATACAGGAACCCCGGAAACCTGTGATACAAACCTAACATGACTAAACCGGACCTCGTGTGTTTCTGCCTGCAGCTCTATTTATTACTGTTACTATTGTCCTTGAGTTATTATTTTTTACATCCTCGGTTCTCCACCTCTCCCGCTCCAGGATCCAAACGGAATTTGAGATTTGATCCATTCTAATTTATTTCACAAAATTGGTGGTGCAGTTACCTTAATTGTGTGGTTACAATTTGTTCAATTGTTTTGTTTTGTGCATTTTTATCTTCATTCATTCAAACATTTATTCAATTTTCTGTTTGATATATTTTTTTTAAAATATTAATGTGACACGTGTGGGATATTTTAGAAATGACGCTGTGAAAGCCACACGCCGCGTTTGGAAATGAAAAAGTGTGTGTGTTATTTATTTAGATTGCGGTCCACTCGAAATGGACCTGTGACCCAGTTTGGGATCAGGACCCTTCATTGAGTTAAATATCTATTATTGCTTTCAGAGAATTATTTTTGTCTTTTTAGAATTGTTAGTACAGTTTTATTGTACTCAAACAACAGTTGCTCATCGTGAATCCATAATCATTTCAATTAAGTTTGATTTCCTTTTTGTTATTGAATATTCTTATTTTATTCTGAGTCTTCGTGCTCAATGAATCTGTTTTGTGCTTCTTACAGATAAAGATTTGCACAGCGGAGCCAAATCTGTGAGTAGTGTAAATATATTTAATAACCAAACGAGTGCCGTGTGGTGATAACTCGGAGTGTAAGTGGCTGTCTGTTGTTTTTTTGTTTTTTTTAGGACATCAGCTCAGTTTATCAGATCCTGAACGACGAAATTTTGGGGTCTGGGCAATTTGGAGTCGTATATGGAGGTAATTTAAAGCAGATTCTTATGATGAAATCATGCTTTTGTGTGAAAAGATTTGGGAGGAGCAGTCTGTTTGTTTTAATGTTGGACGTGCTCTTCTAATAATTCATTTATTAGGACCTACAGTATGAGATAGATCAGGTGTCTTCGCACTGCAGGAACCTTCTCATGTTTCTAAGAACTTTCTGGAGGAACCGTCCCCTTTTTTGTGTCCTCACTGCAGGAACGAGGAACATTCGTAGTTCTTAGAACTCCCTTTTTAGCTCGGCACAAGAGGAACCGTCAGTGACGTAAAGCGCACGGTGATCGGTCCGAACGCAAGTCCACGGTCCCTCGGACCAGCCCGTAAAAATGCCCAATGATAATAAAAACCAGATGTAATTATTTCACTTATTTTATTATTTTACGTTCATTGAATGAATTAACGAGCGGCCCGTGATCACTGTGCGCTGTCCCGAGCGTGCCCTTGCCTTGCGAAAGTCGGGACGAACTGTTAAGTTACGTCTTGTAGATCTAAGATGAGTGACGATTCAGCCACTGGATTGTTTATTTCTCACCTCAAACTTGTCCAGAAACAGATGTTGGTGAAATAAATGAAAGTTACAGAGTAAATACAACAGGGAAGTCATGCCGAAACCCACTTGGCTGACGCCCCTTCAGCGTTGCAGTGCGAATACGACCAGAAAAAAGAACCTTGAAGGTACTTGGTTCTCGGGGACCTCCACAGTTCCTCGTTCCCCTCAGGGAGTCTCCACAAAACTGTTCGGTGCGAAAGCGCCTTTAGACTCGTGTCTCATTGTGGCATTACAGAACCTCACATCTAAACAATAGGGATTAATAATAATGTTATAAGAATAAATATAGAAATACCTTAAACCGGAAAATTTACTTCAAGAATTTTGGTAAATTCTGGTAATGTACAAAAAAATAGATAAACAATAAGCTTAAAAATTAACTTAAGAAATTGCAACAAAAAATAAAGCTAAACAATTGACAATAAAAAATGATCCTCTATATCAACAATTCACATTCTGACAGTGGAACGAGTTATTACCGAAAACAGAAAAAAAAACTTCTGGCATTTTCTAAGCTGCTCCTCCTTACACAGTAAACCATGTCCATGCAAACAGTAAAATAATAAACACTTAGAAGAAGAAATGGGAAAATATTTCTGTTTAAATATTGCTTTTTAAATATTCCAAATCCGATTTGAAGGGTTGGTATAATTTCCTTCTTTCCAGGGACCCACCGTCAGTCTGGTCGTCCGGTCGCCATCAAGGTGATCAAGAAGACTCACTTCCCCAAACAGGAAGGACGGCTGAGGAACGAAGCGCTCATTTTACAGGTTCTTAAGCAAAATATGACTGTATAAGTACACCGGTGGTGGGCCAACCTCGCATGTCACACGTGTCTTCTAGACCCCCACAGTCGGTCTGTCCACGGATGATGAAGAAATTCACATTTATTCAGAACTAATTAATGAAAAAATGTATTTGCTTAAATTAAACATTTATTCATGATTTTCTTTCGTCATATTGGTCCAATAGGTGAATTTGGTGTCACACTTTTTCCATTTGCGTGTCTAGAACTTGTCCCATCTTGGCGTGGTCTTGATGGAGGCCATGTTTGAGACGGTGGAGTTAATCTTTGTGGTGATGGAGAGGCTGCACGGTGACATGTTGGAGATGATCATGTCCAGCGAGAACGGACGCCTGCCCGAGCGCATCGCACGCTTCCTGGTCACACAGGTACTGTCCAAAAGGTCCAGCTGCCTGTACCGCCCAAACCTGTACCGCCCAAACCTGTACCGCCCAAACCTGAACCGCCCAAACCTGAACCGTCTTAACTTCTCAAACTTGAACCGTCTGAACCTGAACCGTCTAAACCTGAACCGTCTGAACCAGGGGGGTCCAAACATTTTTCACTGAGGGCCACATACAGAAAAATATACGAAGGGCTGGGCCACTCACTGGAGGTGAGGTGTACATGGCCTCACCGCCAGTGTATTAAAGCTAGCAAAATCCATGAAATGCAGGTAAATTATGCTTTATTATTGAGTATGCTTCAAGAAAAAAAACCCGCCTCCATCACAGCTTTCCATTAATGAGTTTTCATTTATTTTGTTACAAAAATGTTTGGCGGCACATCCTCAAAACAGCAGCCTCAGATTGCTTCTCCCGTCAGGATGGTGATCCCCCCTCACAGCCCTGTGTAAAGGGGGAAACATAAGGGGGAAAGGGGTTGGGTGTATTTCAAGCTTATGCTTGAAATATGCTTAATTTGTTATTGGGCTCATTAACACATCTACTAACGTTTGTTAGAAAAAGTTATCAACTTTAATTGACTGAATTTATTGTTATTTGTAATTATTTACAGTGTAATATATTTTAAACTCACCTGTCATGGTGAGTTTAACAGAGAAAACGTTCTCTTTTTTTTTTTTTTGCGCGGCGTCTCATCAACTCGGCCCTTTCCGAGCTCCGGCAGAAGTCGGGTTGGGAGAGACTGCTGACTCTTCGGAGAATTGGCCACACCGCATTTCCGCTGCGTTCTGATTTGCAGACTCCCTCCCGCTTCCCCCGCGTCCGTCGGGAAGGGAGCGGAGAACAGGTTGATTTCTCTCTGTGGTAGAAAAATCTCGGAAGCGCCGACGGAATTCTATCATGGGAGGCGTGATCACAGACACACGTTTCTCCTTTTTAAAGCTCAGCCTTTTGGGGGGAAAAGGCAAATTTGATTTCGGGCGGCGTTTGGGGAAGTGTGCGACGGCGAAGCTGTGTCAGTTGTGTCTCAGAGAGACGGAGCTTCGCACAGGATGCGTTTTCGTGTGCACATAGAGTTGTGGTACGAGCTGGTGTTTGCCTTGTAGGCTGTTGTTCAGCCTACCTACCTACCTGCCGATACCTACCGATCACCTGAAATAAACAGGTCCACCAACCATAGAGGGTCAGTCGGCTCATGAAGAGGTCGGTCCTTCTCTTTCATAAAAGTGGTCGGCTTCTGATCTCAGAATTAAACCGCTGCACCATGGAAACCTGAACCGCTTTAATCCAATCTGTCCAAATGTCCCCACAGAACACCGAACAGTCCCAATCTAAAGCGCCCAAATATCCGAACAGTCCAATCTTCCAAGCCTCAACTGTCAAAACCGCCCAAACTGGTCAAACCATCCAAACCTTCAGAACTATGTACGACGTTTAAACAAAGTGTCCAAACCTAAACTGTCCCAAACCTTCCAAGTGTCCAAACCATCTCTCCAGGGATAAATCAAGTATCTATCATTTCAACTGTCTGTGTGTGTGTGTGTGTGTGTGTGTGTGCGTGCGTGCGTGCGTGCGTGCGTGTGTGTGTCCGTAGATTCTGGAGGCCCTGCGGTATCTCCATCTCAAGCACGTGGCCCACTGCGACCTGAAGCCGGAGAACGTCCTCCTGGCCTCCACCGACGCCCTCCCTCAGGTCCCGCGCTCAGACCGCGTCACCATGACGACACGGTGGCTCACTCTGTTCCCATTGGTCGACAGTGGTTTGAATAAAGACCGCCCGCCTGTTCGTAATGACCCTCCTTTCGCTTGGGCTACTGCTGCAACACTGGTGGGTGACGCTACATGGAAACTGCAACGGAAGATGAGAAGAAACGACTGTGGATATGTCCGATTTCGCATTCACAACGTCAATATTTTAGCCATATGTAATGAGATATTTTTTTGTTTTGTTCTTGTAAAGCAAATAGTTTGCAACGTTGTTGTGGAACTATTTTTCTTAGCGGAAGCTTCTTAAACTAGACATACTAGTTAAATCATTTCAAATCAATGTTTTGTCTCAATGTGTTTGGAATTTTATTTTAGAAGTCGTCGTGTAATAATCAGGATATCGTGCAGCCAGACGGTCATTATCACCAAATAACCCCCTTCAGAGTGATATAAGACCGAGGTTATTCTGCGGATAACACCTGGCTGGCTGCACCTTATTCCCTGTGTGAATCCTTTTGTTCAACCTTTATTTAACCAGGAGGCGTCTTCAGACTAAAATGGCCTTGAGATTAAAGTAGACAAAACAATACAAAGAAGAAGTTTATGAAAAACCACTGCACGCTTCAGTTTAAATCATTTTGGCGAAACCAGTGTCGTACCGGGTTATTCAGTGATAACCAGCGGCTGCCTGTGACACGGCTGCTTCCCAAACAGGAGAATACACTGAGACGGAAACATTGATTTGAAATGAATTTACTGTGAGTACGTCCTGGTTTGGGAAGCTTCCGCGACGAAAACTACTTCCACAACACAGCAAACTATTCACCCCCCCAAAAAAGACTAAACCGAACGTGTTTACCGTCGTTAATGTGAAACGGGATGGATCTGCATTCACCGCAGAAAGTCTCCCTTTGTAGTTTCTATGTAGTGTCACTCGGTGGTGGTCAGCCTGTAGGCGGAGTCGTACAAAAAGTCCAGGCAGAGAGCGGTTGCCAAGGACGACGGCCATTATTCATAAATAACTGACCGCTGATAAAATGGCTTCTCCTTGAAAGTAAAACTTGAAAAAATTTCGACCTTTAGAAGTAAAAACTGGAGTGATTGTTGTCAGTCATTTAAATTACGGTTTTTAACCGTTTTAAAGATTCTTTAAAAGATGAACTCAATGACAGAAAAGACTGTTTTTATCATTGACCAATCGGAACAGAGTATTCCACACCAGGTTGTGATACGGATGTTACCTCGTACGACACCCCACATTCAGGTCCTGAGATGCGGGAATCGAACCGGTTTGATGCATATGAGGTTTCTCCTGGTTTTGAAAATGGTGCTTCCCCTCCTTCAGGTGAAGCTGTGCGACTTCGGCTTCGCCCGCATCATCGGCGAGAAGTCGTTCCGCCGCTCCATGGTGGGCACGCCCGCCTACCTGGCGCCCGAGGTGCTGCACCGCCGCGGCTACAACCGCTCGCTGGACGCCTGGGCGGTGGGCGTCATCACCTACGTCAGCCTCAGCGGGTACTTCCCCTTCAACGAGGACGAGGACGTCCGGCAGCAGATCGGCAACGCCGCCTTCCTGTTCCCACGACAACCCTGGTCCGCCGTCTCCGTGGAGGGTAACCGTCGTTCCGCGCGGGTTATTTTACTATAGCAACCGGCCGGCTGTACCTCAACCCTTATACCTTATAACACGGCTTCTTACGAGGAAACAAACTATTCTTCGCATTGCCACGTTCATGGGTTGTTGTTGTAGTTTGTAAACAGCGTCACCAGATGGCGCTGTTTACATGTGGAGTTGAGAATCTACAGCTGCTTTGTTGCTGTCGGAGGGAGGGAGCTCCACATGGACACAATGATGGATTAAAAAAATATATATATATATATGTTCCGTGTGGTGTATCACGAGAAGGTGTAGATGATGGAATCCCGTCCGGCCACAGGGTGGGGGTTTTTGGGCGGATGAGGGCGTGTTCCCACCACGTCGGGTTCGCGTTATTTTCGTCCATGTTGTCACAGTTTGACTCCAGGTTTGTGTGTCGTAACCTGTAAATGGAAGACGTTCTCCCTCCACCCCCCCCCCCCTCACCCCCCCAGCCGTCAGTCTGATCCGGAACCTGCTGCAGCTCTCGGTGCGACAACGCTTCAGTGTGGGCAGAGCACTGGGACACGCCTGGCTGCAGGTAAAGTCACTCTTCATCATCTATTTAATCTGGAAGAACAAATGATAATTACGTGTTTTTACATGGAATGAAGTCTGGTCACCTGGGCTTGAGCACCGTGACAACTTTTTTTTTGACGTTGTCCACGTCTGTTTCTTACAACGCAATTGTGTTTTTTTTTTTTTTTTTTCTAAACATTTAGGAACATTTCTTACACTCCTTATCTGTACGAGTCACTTTCACTTGTTTTTGCTGCTGTTTGTCTTTTCACAACGTTGACAATTGGCACCAAGTACCAAAGTTTCAGACAACGTTGAAACCTAAAACCTTTATTATAATGATCATAACACTTAGACCAGACGAGCGTGCACATCAACACCCAAAGTCTAGTTTTGTTCCAGGAATCTGAATTATGTCATGATAAGCAAACAGCCTTAAAACCTGAACTCCCTGCAGAGAATTCAGCCATGAATGTTCCTTCCCGCGATATTAGTGGTGTCTTTAAAAACGTTCAAATTCCACTTAAAAAAAACAACTAATAAAATAATGGAAATTGGCTTTTGTGTTGCAAGATCAAAATTGCCAAGCGCCTTGGACTTCAACTTAGTGATCACTGGTTTTTCAGTTTGCGAGTCGGAGATTAACTCCAGAGTCATTTTGAAGGACAGTTAGTTTGTAGTTTAGTAGACAGTTTTTTTTTGGGGTCATCATTTCTCCAGTGACTCCTCGTTCTCCTCCACCAGGACTTCCAGCTGTGGTGCGACCTGCGGCGGTTTGAGCGCAGCGTGGGCAGCAGGTACCTGACGCAAGAGGGGGACGAGGGCCGGTGGAGACGCCACGCCCAGGAACGCGGGCTGGAGTTCCCCTGACACCGCCGCACCGGGAGGTCAGAGGTGAAAGGTCACTACCACCACGTGACCCTTAAAAAAAACAAAAAACTCTTGGTGATGGGATGTGTTGGACACAGTGGAACTTTTTCATCACAGTTTCGATCTGGAGGTGGGAACTGGGTCGTGGTGAGAGATTTGCCTCTTTTATGAGATGTTTGTTTTTTTTCGACTCATGGTAACGGTTGAACCACGTCGGGGACTTCATCACAAATCTTAACATATGACCTCATGGATGAGGAGCTCGGGGCCTTATAACCCCGTGGCCCATGGGCCCGATGATGGCCACCAGTCAACGTAGACGGCCCTTCGGATAAACGTCAGTGAAGTTTAGAAATGCCTGCAGCACCTACGACCACGTGATCGTCAAAATGCCTTTTGTTTTTGTGATGTGCTTGAAGGCGATGCCTTCAAAAGTCCTGGAAAACAAATGGAATCCAGACGTTCCATCGATGCAGTGTAGGAGGATGGTCCCCAAAAAATTGTAATATCTAAAATACAACAATATGGCATCAAACCCCATTGAAGTGACTGAGTATTTGACTCATTTTAGATTCTCAGTGAAGTTGAGGTGTTATACAGATGGAGGCGTCGCAGGACCGTCCATTGTTATGTTTTTGGTGTTTTCTATAAAACGTAGTAAATAAAGACAAAGAACAAGCGCTGTAGTAATATAGTATTCCTTTTTTATTCCAAAGTGACTTTCACTTTTAAAATCGCTCACGTGGGCGATGACTGACAGAGTAATTTGAGTGTGGGGGGGGGGGAGGGGGGTTGTGGGGGTAGTAGTAGTCATCATGGTGCATGGAGGCGTCTCCCGTCCTTTCCAACTTGGGACCAAAACCCTATTTTGGTTCTGACTGACACAGGCCTGCTCCGGTCCCGCGCTCCGCTTGCTACTTTCCATCCCTCCGGTGGTTTATTATTTATTTTTATTTTTTTCGGAACTTTCCTGTTGTCGTTCGCACGTCCATCGTTTCTCTCGCACTTTGTCCTTCCGTCTTCGTTCTGAATCGTCTCCCTTATCTGCGTCAGTTATTTTACCCATCATGCCTTGCGTCCCGTGTGCTTTTGAGGCCTCGCCCACATGTTATATGGCGGTTGGGGAACTGGAAACCAAGCTTTTGCCAAACGGCGTCCATGACACCCCCTGCTGGCCTGATTGCGTGTGGGCGTGGCCTCAGCTTCGCTTTTGCCCGATCACCAGTTTAACATTTAACTAACTGTACCTTTAGCATTTGAGCTAAGCTAGCAGGTCACAGTGCTGTGGTGATTCTTTTGCTCTGACTTGAGGTTGCTGGTTCTAGTTCCTTTTTGCCTCTTTATTATTATTTTTTTTAAGGATTAAGGAAGAGCCAACGACGGGTTGGCTCACACAGACACATAAACACGGCATGCATGCATCGGCACAAACACACGACCAATCAACCCACTCTTTTTGTTTTGTGTTGTTTTTTTTTTTGTTTTTAATTATAATTTTTTTTAATTTCCCTTCTAGAAAAGAAAAAAAAAAAGAGGTCATCTGAGAAGCGGAGCGGGAGGTTTGGCTCAAAATTCAAAAACGCTCTTCTAACTCGCCGCCGTCGGGTCTTAACCTTTCGACCTTTTTGAGCAAAACCTGCGGCTCTCCCTCTCTGGGGGAGGGAGGGAGTGGGGGATGAGGGGGGGAGGTTTAGATCCACCTCTCTCGACGTGGAGGAGAAGAAGGGATTCTCTTTTCTTTACAAGTCGCTCTCCCCGTAGAGGGCGCTGGAGAAGGAGATGTAGTCGAGGGCTCCGGTCGGGCCGTCGCTGCCGATGTAGCGGGTCATGCGGCTGATGCAGTACTCGGCCTGCTCCGGGGGAAGCTCCCGACGGAGCTCGTCCACCGTGATGTAGCACTGCGGGAGGGGAGGGGGGAGAGAGAGAGCACACGTTGTTTCGGGCCTGAACGAGAGCGGGGAACAACATTCGATCCGGGTTCGCAAAGTAAAAAGCCCGCTCCCGGATTTCCAGTCGTCATTCACTGAATAGTTAAGAGTGGGACGAGCTGGAGCTAAAGCACGGAGACGGGACGATTACTTTGGGGACCTGGAGTATTCCACAGATCCAGACGAGATGATCCGGTAGAAGTTGTGTTGATCCAGAGCAGGTAGGTGGTTTTCGGTTGTATAACATTTACTTCATCAATCATTTTCATTCACGTCGTTGATTTGATTTAAAATGGCTGCCTCCCCGGCAGCGCTCACCTTGTCGGAGGCCAGGATCTTGAAGGAGGCCATGACCTGCTCGGCCGTGTCGGTCTCGGCCGTCTCGCGGGTCATGAAGTCGATGAAGGCCTGGAAGGTGACCACGCCCGTGTTGTTGGAGTCCACCAGCGTCATGATGCGGGCAAACTCCACCTCGCCCTGTGGGGCGGGGAGCGGAGGGGGGTTAGACCTCGTGTGCCCGCGGACGGCGAGGAGGCGGCGGCGGCGCCGGGACCTACCAGGTCGTAGCCCATGGAGATGAGGCAGGCGCGGAAGTCGTCCGGGTCCATCATGCCGTTCCTCTTCTGCAAACGTCACAAACAGTGAGATACACGATTTATAAGTTGTTGTTTTTTTACCCCCCGTCCTCCACGTGTCTCCATATCCAGCTTGTTTTTGCCGCCCTCACCCTGTCGAAGTGGTTGAACGACGCCCGGAACTCGTTGAGCTGCTCCTGGCTGATGCCCTTGGCGTCGCGGGTCAGGATCTGGTTCTCCACCTCGTTGATGGTTCTGGCGATGGTGGTGAGCAGCTGCTCCCAGCCCACGCGGATGTGCTGCGCGGAGGGAGGGGGAGGAGGTGAGAGGCCGAGAGACGCAAACGCTTACAGCTTTAAAAAAAAAAAAAGGTAATACATTCCATCTCCTCCCTGGAAGTGGTGGCTAACGCAGGAGACTAAAAACACCACTGAGCTGAAGCAGAGTGGTACGTTTGTCGATTTCACAGTATTGACATGAATATCTGCTTCATAACTTTGTAATAACTGACAGTGCTACGTTCAATCTCTATGACGACAAGGTGTTTCGACAAACTAGTCACTTTTTAAAAGTTACCGCTAACTATTTCAGTTTTACGAGTCACGGTGTATTCAGTACTAGTACTTATTATATACTAATAATAGATCATTCGCTCCTATGGGGCTCCATGTTTGACATTTTAGCGGTCACTATTCAAATCAGCTTGTTTAGAGTTGAATTTAAAATGTGAATAGATTCTGATCAGGGGTAAATATTTAAAATGTAAGCACTAGTAACTTTTACAAAGTGTTTTATTTGCTGGTTGTTAGTCGGGCGGGCGTGGCCCACCTCCATGGTGTAGTTGGTGTGCTTGTTGTCGAAGATGAGCGCCTCCTGGCTCAGCTGGTGGTCTCCCTCCAGCTTGTCCATGTTGGACTTGTAGTTGATGATGTTCTGCTCGTACTGCTTCAGGTTGTTCATCTGCTCCTCCAGAGAACCTGCCATGTCCACCGACACGTGTCCGATCTCCTGCAGGAGTCACACCGGCTCATATCCACCATCGGGAGGTCACACGGTAGATCTACTTCCTCTTTATCAACTGGCTCTTTTCTCTCGCTCCTTTAGCTCCTCTACCCCCTCTATATCTATCGTCCTTCCTCTTTTCTGTCCCTCTATATCTACCAACCCTCCTTTAGCACCTCTCCATCTACGCTCCTCCACACCTCCTCTATATCTATCGTCGTCCCTCTGCTCCTCTTTTCTGTCCCTCCTTTAGCGCTCCTCCACACCCCCTCTATAGCTATCGTCGTCCCTCTACACCCCTTCCTCTTTTCTGGCCCTCTATATCTACCAACCCTCCTTTAGCGCCTCTCCTTCCCTTAGCGCTCCTCCACACCCCCTCTATATCTATCGTCCTCTATCTACTGGCCCTCTATATCTACCAACCCTCCTTTAGCGCACCTCCTCTATATCTATTGTCGTCCCTCTGCTCCTCTCTACACCCTTCCTCTTTTCTGTCCCTCCTTTAGCGCTCCTCCACACCCCTTCTATATCTATCGTTCTTTTCTATCCTCCTTTAGTGCCTCTCTTCCCTCTACGCCCCCTCTATATCTACATTACATTACATTACATTTACATCTACTCTCTCCCTTTCTGCTCAGGAGCTGCACTGTACCTCCATCTTGGTTTGGATCCAGGGTCCGATGATGTTGGCCTGGGCGGCGAACTGGCGCCTCAGCCTCTCGTTGGCCTGTTGCCTAGCAACCTCCTCCTGCAGCATCTGGTCTCTGAGTGGCACCAGGTGCTTCACCTGGAAACAGGAAGTTAAATTGACCAACATGTTCTCCTTGCTGTCTGTATTTTCAAAAGACCATGTAACTAAAGATGATACACTAGAGGAGGCCAGAATTAAAAGCTTGTGCTGCTGCAACACGTTCTCCAAGGTGGAGTTATTTTAATTTCCCGTGGGAGGGGGGGATCCTGACCTGGATGTATAAAGTGACCCCGCAGCCTAAATTTACACCTCGATGATACACTGACTGACTGGAAGCCAAAGTACAAAGCAGCGGTGATATATCATGATAGCATCAGTTTCCAAAAATATACTTTATCTTATTACACAGCTGTGTGGAATGCTCCCTTTTGAATAATGACCGTCACTCAACTAGGGAGACCGGTTGGAACATTTTGCGTCAACGTCCAGTCATGTGGGGGGAGGTGCTGGACCCACTCACCGCGTCCCACTTGTTGCTGATGTCCTGCGGGGTGAGGTTGGTGTAGGGGTTGATGCCAGAGAGCTTGATGCCGTAGGTCTGGGCGATCTTGACGATCTCGCTCTGGATTCCCATGGTGGCCATGCGCTCCTTGTCGGCCTCGGGCAGCGTGGCCTTGAACTGGTCGTGGGCCGTGATCAGACTCTGGGCGGAGGAAAAAAACAGCAACCATTTTAGTTGTAGGCTTATTGTATAAGGCCCTGAGATTATGTATAGTGCCATATTTTAAACGTATCATCCAATTTGTCCACATAAACTTTTTTTTTTTATATTTCTGAAGTCATTACGACAATTCTATTTAACACAAACTGACCTGATAATCAAAGATCCTACTCGTTTACTGATGTTATAGGCAAATAAATACCATTTCGATTTAGAATGCACTTCATGCAGCTACCTTATCTGTAGCGTTAGAGGATAAACTTTTCCTTTGACGGTGACAGCACTTGGGTAATTACGAAGGAAAAAGTTATATTGCATGTAATTAAGCTATTTACACAAAGAAATCCTTGAGAAACATTAGTTATGTGAATATTACATAAAGAAATATGCCTCACTCCCTATATTCTACGATGTGGACGTGTGTTTCCGTGTCCGTACCTGGATCTCCTCGATGCTGTGGACGATGAACATGTCCTGCAGGTCCTCCATGGCTCCGTCCATCCAGTTGTTGAAGGGCGCCGCCCTCTTGGCAAACTCCAGGTACAGCTGGTCGATGGTCTCCCACAGCTTCTCCACACGCTGGGGGGAAGCGGGTACGAGTTTGATAAGTATCCAAATATCTCTCTATACACAAAACACAGCTGAGATGGACACTAGGAAACTGATGGAAATTTTATCTCCGTGATATTCTACGAGGCGCTTTTGCAGACACAGATCAGGTCTAACTGAAGTGACCTCTCCGTCAGGGTTTTAAAAATAGGGAAGATCAGAGTGAATCTTAAATTAAATCTTTGGATTAACGGGCATGGCCTCCAGAAGGCGCTGGCTGGGGACTTTGTCACCTCAGTCTCGGACCTCCTGGTCTACAACGTCTCTTAAATTTTGGATGAATCCAAGTGGAATAAGCTAAAGGCTGCGTTCTGGGCGTGGCACCTCCAGGGAGTCCCTCCTCTTCTGGGTCAGGGTTCCCAGGTTGTCCCACTGGTCGCAGATGCCCTGGCAGCGGGCGTTGACCGTGGCCGCATCGTGGTAGTCCAGCTCGCTGCACGGGACGGACAAGACATGGACGACTCCTTATAGAAAGGTTATTAATAAACATAAAACCCTGCTTTCTTTCTACGCCGTAGGATGAGGTCACACTTAATTTTTCCAGGGTTTAGCTCAAGCTCAGACGTCGTCACTTTGTGTCCTGGTAAATAATCATTTTACCAGATACCAGGACGGGTGCTTCCTGCTTCCTAGCCTTCCTTCCATCCTTCCTTACTTGAGCTCCTGGGCGATGGCGGCGATCTGCTCCACGCGGTCCTGGTGGGCGGCCAGGTCGCTCTCGAAGGCCTCGTGCTTCCTCATCAGGGCGCGGATCTCCATGAGGGAGGCCGACTCGTAGTCCTTCTGGGACAGCAGCTCCTCTTTGCCTGAAACACACACACACACACCTGAGCTGGATGTTCCAGGGTTTGTCAGGGAAAACAGGAGTTCCCAAACCGGGGTCCTTCAAGGTATAGCGAGGGGGTCGGCAGCAACAGTCATTTATCCATCTCTTCCTCCCTAATTTCGACGCACTGGCATCGGTGATCTTCTTTCGATTAAAAATCTTTTTTTTTCCCTAGCATTTCCTCCATAAGGGACGTTTATATTCCAGTCCTGTTTTCACTGGACGCTCACCCAGAGCCACCGAGCTCCTTCTTCAAGCCCCTGACACGCTGCTGCTGAGGTACCTGAGGTCCAGGACTCGTGCAGGGAACACTTCTGCTTGAACTTCTCAGCCAGGTGGTCCAGTCTCTCCAGGCGGCGGATCTCCGTCAGCAGCCACTCCTCGTAGCCCTTCTCCACCTGCTCCAGGCCCTTCCACGCATTGGCAATGTCCTGGAGGGGGCAAATCAATACCCTTTACCCGCTGATGTGTTCTTCATGAGCAGTAGTGTAACTTCATTATCTGAGCTCAATTTTTTCTTATAATGCAATTTTGTAAATCTACTTTTAGCTTGTTTCTCATTTATTTTATAGTTACTATCTGGTGCCTTGTTAAATGTAAAGCACTTACATTTAACAAGTACGACGTACGACATATGTCATACTATATGAGAGGCGTACAAATGAAAGTTATTAACGTTATTTGTCATCTACTTATTGTCACTTGGGACGATAGCGTCTGAAAAATGACGTGTGTGTGTGCACGGTCATACACCTGTGCAAATATATACACACTTGTTTATTTTTTTAAAAACCCGATAAACAAAACTGAGAAATAATAATAAATATATCTGCAGGCGGCGATGGCACCAATTCAAGACAAAATTGCGACTTAAGGAATCCAGGGAACTCCTTTTTTTGACATAACAGTGAACAAGTCACAGCCAAATGGAAAAAGAGACGGCACATCTCACAGAGGACTTCTAGGTACGAGGTTGATTGTCTCATGGCGGCCATTTTTTATACTGATATCACTAAACACTCTCAGATATTTTTGGAGCATTGTGCAAATTGGATGATGACGGCCAAACTACGGGACGTCTCAAAAATCTGTCGGAAAATTTGGAGAAAGAGTTAGGGAAAAAAACCCATCATGACTCAAAGGGGCGGGGCGTAAAATTGGTCGTCATAGCGCTGCCCTCCGGCCCATCCATCCTGGTGTTTTTTTTGCGTTTCCTCGTTTGGGAACGTGGCCTCCGTGGGCCTTACGGTTTCCGAGCTCCAGACACTTTAAGCGGAGACGAACAACAAGAAGAACAAGGATCCTACCGACACCATCTTGCCCTCGGAGGGCATGAAGGCGGGCCTGTTGCTGAGCCGCAGCTTGGTCTGCAGCGTGTTGAAGTTGATCTCCAGCTGACACTTCTCCTGCACGCGCGGCGGCTTGTGCACGCGCCGGTAATCCCTGAAGTCCTCCAGCTTCTGCTGCATGGCGCGCATGGTCTGCTCCGCCACGCGGTTCTCCAGCCACGGGATGGTGCGGCGGATCCACTCCAGCAGCTGCAGCCGAGACATTTTTATTATAAGTCTGTTTCGCATGTTTTGATTTATTTTTTCCTCCCCCTTTTTTGTAACGACGCCTCGTACAAACTCGTAATAAAATATGTATTTGTGTTCGTTTACCACCATCGGTACCTATCCAAGGCCTTTTTGCCTTTTGGTTTTGCAGCAGCTTCTCTTGGAGGGTGAAGCTTTTTTTGCAGTCAAATTGAGGGAGTTGCAATTAAAAAAAAAGTCAAAATATAAAATATGTTTTTTTCCATGGACAGGATTCCGGCTGCACAGTAGAATAAAGTCAGTTTTGAATCTTTGGTCCTATTTGTCAAGCTGCCGTTTACCAAGTTGATGCAGAATTACATAAATGATCAAAAATGTCAAATATTGTCCGAGTTAATTTTTCCATCATGTTTTGTCCGGTCCCCCCCAACCCCCCCCCCACCCTAGTATTAAACATTCAGTCCTTCAGGGATTTCACAGTTTCCAAAGGTTTTTCTTTTTGCACTAAGGTTAAAGGTTTATTCGAAAATTGGCTCGTCAAGGTTTCCTTGCTCCCGCCAATGACATCACTTCCTGTAATAATACGCATTCTGAAAATCACGGAAACAGCTCACGGTTCCGAAAACCAACGGAATAGGGGTTAGGGTTGGGTTAACAGACAGCGAACAACAAATAAAAAAACGGATTCATGAGGAGTCGTTTGAGTGAGCTGTTATATTTTTTGTTATATATTTTCATGACTTTATAAATTTTGTGTCCAGTAAACACTTTTGTTTTAACAGTTATCACTGTACGCACTGAGAGTCCCTGAAAAGCTGGGTGTGAGCGGCGGTGTGTGAAACGTCACCTCGCTGGCCAGCTTCTCGTACTCCTCCATCAGCTTCTCGTTCTCCTGGTTCACCGCCAGCACTTTGCAGATGCGGTTCGCAGCCGTCTCGGCCTGCGGGGGGGAACAGCCATGTTTACCTTTTTAGTTGGAAACCTCTAAAAATATTTTAAATATAAAATATATCATATATATTTATATACACACAATGGCATTATTCACACCTATGCCTTTCAATGTTAGGTTATCTACACTTGTATAGTGTAATGTAGTCATAATAATAACAATTATAATAACAATAATATCTTGAAATTTACATTTTGGTTCACCAGCCAATATGGCAACCAGATTTTAAAATTAGCAGCCACACAGGAAGTCCACCTGCCAAAACGCTATTCTTAAATAAAAGTCACATTATCCGTCACTGCATCTTTTTAACTTATTTATTAATTAAAAAAAAAAAAAAAAGAAAACGATCTAACATGAGATGAAACACGTTACACATCGGTCAAAGGGGGTTTCCATAAATATCTGGTGTCACCTGCTCGGCGCCGGCGAAGGCGTGGTAGAAGCAGGACACGTAGGTCATGATGGCTTTCTCGTCGGGTTTGGGGGTGTTCACGATGTCTGGAGGGGTCAAAGGTCAAGATGATTCCATGTTAGAGTAGCTCAGGAGGAGGAACAACAAAAATACAAATAATAATTAAAAAAAATGTTTTATTATTACAATAATAATAATAATAATAATAATAATAATCCACACAGGGAAGGAAAAGCAATTTGGGAAAAAAAAAAATCTGTCACTATCTCCGTAGAGTTTTATTAACGGGCCGATTGGTTCAATTTCTTAAACGTGGATTGTTTTTTCAGACATTATGTCAATGAATATACTTTCTCATTTAAAAAGTGTTTTCACAAGTAGAGTTGAACGATGGATTCCCAGGGATCCTTTTTGAAATCTTAAAACTCAAACGCCGCGTAAAGGTCAAAGGTCGAGATGATTTCATATCAACACATTCAAGTAGATGAGAGATTAACAAGGACTAAAAAAGAAAAAGACGAAATATAAATATGAACAAATCCACTTCACATGCTGACAGTTATTCAAAAGTTGATTTTTTTTTTGTTGTTTACACAATTCAAACTTAAAAATAAATGATATCTGTCCCGTAAGGAAGAGAAATTTACATCATTTTAGTTTGGAATTTGCTGACAAAAAGTGTCGTTTAACCAAAGATTTTCATTTCATTTATTTTGATAAAATATTTAATTAACTTGTGCTGTACAATATGTCTGGATACCAAACACTTAAGGAAGTTGTAAACTGGGTTAATGATGTTATTCCTGTTCATTTAGTAAATAAGAAATACAACAAATAAAAAGAAAATAAATAAATAAATGATCAAGAATACAAAAGTATATTAATAACAACGTGAAAAATGGTTTAAAATAATAATAATGTTAAGACATTCTAAAATATAAAAAAAATTATTCTTGTCATTTAATGATAAATAAATATAAAACTCAGTAATAATCAGTCAAACCAGCTGCTCCCGTTCACCTTCAGCGTCAAGCATCTTGGGGATGTCCAGGAACTTCTCGGCCACCTCGAAGGCGGTGTTCAGGTTTCCAATGGGGTCGTCCTGCACACACACACACACACACACACACACACACACACACACACACACACACACACACACACACACACACACACACACACACACACACACACACACACACACACACACACACACACACACACACACACACGTTTAAAAAAAAAAACGACTTTAATTTCTTAAAAATAAACTGAAACGTGCGCCACAGCATCCTGCTCCATCAGGCGACATCACAGCGTTTATTAGTATCGACTCCATTTAAAGGGTCCACGTTTTACTTTCGTGTCTCTCGCGGAACGCGGAGTATTTGGGCGGAGTGAGGAAGAGTAAAAGTTTGAAACAGGAAACAGGCACGGCAGGGGGCACCTTTCTCAGTTTGGAGTAATCAATGAGGTCGGGTCTGTGTCTGTGGATGAGGGCGCACAGAGCCAAGCCATCCTTCCAACTGAGGGGAGGGAGGGAAGGGGGGAGAGCGAGGGAGAAAAAGGGGAGGGAGAGCGAGATAGAGGGAGGGAGAAGGGAGAGAGGGGGGCCGAGAGAGGGGGAGGGAGAGCGAGAGAGGAAGAAGGGGGGAGCGAGAGAGGTAGCGAGGAGAAAGAGGAAGGGGGGGAGAGTGGGGGAGTAGAAGAGAGCGAGAAAGGGAGAGAGAAAGAAAAAAGGGATAGAGGACGGAAAGAGAGAGGAGGGAGGAAAGAAGAGAAGGGGGAGTAGGAGGGAAAAAGAAAAAGGGGAGAGAGAGAGAGAGAGAGAGATGATTGGGAGAAGAGAGGAGAGGGGAGCGGGTGGGACAAGAGGAGAGGGGAGGACGGGAGATGGGTGGAGAAAATGGACAAAGAAAAAGCAAGAAAGGCAGAGATCGAAAAAAGAAAGACGGATCAGGATTGGGAGGAACGGAAAAAAACAACAAAAGGACAGAACAGGAAAAATAACTGAAATTTCCAAAAGAGGAGGATGAAAAAGGAGCGGAAAGAGGAGTAAAAAGGAACAGGAGGGATGGGTGCAGTTCCCCTGGTGGCCGCCGGGGGGCAGGGCACACCCACCTGATGTGGAAGTTCTGGACGTTGACGTTCCTGTAGGGGGCGGTCTTCCTCTGGCACCACAGCAGCAGACCCTCCTTAGCAGAGGTCTCTGGGGCATGGACACCACAAAGGATCAAAGCTCTATCCATTCGTTCATGAATGAATTCAAATTTAAAAAAATATTAAAAGGGGGGAAAAAAAACAAACAAACAGAAAAAACAACACTACCTACATAAATACCCACAGGACAATAAAAGCTAAAATAACCAAACAAACAATTTGTCACGTTCAATCGATTGCATTTGTTTTATCCCGTGTGATTTGAGTGTCCAAGTGTGCTTATCGATGAAACTGTTGAAAATTATTATTACTAGAAAATATGACGATGGACAAAGGAAGTGCTATAAATGATGTTTTGTACTGCTATGATGTATATATTTTACATGGAAATCATTAACTATCAATTTTCTGACGAATTGTATTGCATGAATTTACAGGTTAATTCCTTTTCCATTTTGAACATTATATTATTATTAGATACAGCATGTATTTTTGTAAAAAATAAAATAGACAGGGCGTAGATGTACGATAAAAACAGGCCAATCACAAAAGAGTGAAAAAGAGAGAAGAAACAACCGCTGACTGATCCCGTGATGGCAGTTCAATTTGGTAAAATTTAGCAGAAATTTGAGGTGCACAGATTCATCGGCCTTATATCGGTATCGGCTGACACTGGGCTTGTTGACAGCCATCAGCAAACAGGATGACGTTCAGCGATGGCAGTGGCTAATGTCTATCCAGTGTTTCCCACACAAAGACTTGACTTGGACAACATTGTTATGGGCCCAGTCGGTGCATCGGTCGCAGAAATAACACAATGTGACCTGGTCCAGGACATCAGTTTAAACAATTAAAAGTTAAGGCAACGGGAATGAAAACAAAAAACACGATCCAGATCGCTACAGAGCTGGAAAACGATAAGAGTGAAATCAAATGTTCAAAAAAATGAATGAGCATATGTTCAAATTTCATGTGAATTTGTTTTATAAACGGATTGTGCAGTGGTCATAACAGATGACCAGAGAACACCTTTGGATTGATAGATTCCTAAAATATTGATGAACTACTAAACTAAACAAACTGATACAAAAGTATGAGTTCACCTGGGTTGATGATGTCATAGTGCCTCTTTTTCCACAGGTGTCAATGGGAAAGGAGACACTATGACATACCACCTGTAGAGTATAAAACTTTTACGGGGCCATTTTGAGTTATTTTAACAACAACATCACCGCCTCGGTACAATCATAACAAACAAAAAAACAAACGCACATAAACTCACCTTCCACAGAGATGTCCTGGATAGCGAAGCGCAGAATGATGGTCCAGATCATACCCAGGGTCATCTTCACATTTCCATCCACAATTTCTACAAATGACACACACACACACACACACACACACACACACACACACACACACACACGTAACCATGGTAACACTCCAGCATCAAAAAGCGTTAATGTCAGGGAGTGAGTGGAATATCGTCAAGAAGAAAAAAAGTGAAAAGGAAAAGTTAAAAAAGGAACGAGTTGTTAAAGCAGGTTCGGGTCCAGCATGAGGGGTTTGAAGCGGGACCCGTTGGTAAACAGAGAGGCCTGAACCGGCTCTCTCGTCTGGACGTTTATTGAAAAAAATTACCCAATTTCCTTTCAAAAAATAAAAATAAGAGGGGGAAAAAAAAGCAATGAGTTGATTTCCAAATCCACATTGCCAGACGGGAAGAGTTTGAGATCACTGTTTACGTATTTGTTTACGTAGGTTAATATAGATTTTATTGAGAAGGATTCGTCTCCCCGCTCTGGTGCTCATCTTCATCTCTCATTTATTGGTATTTTTATCACGGGGCTTCATGGGAAAGCTCAGTTGTGGTAATAGCAGCAATTATTTCCGAACATATAATAACAATAATCACCTCCAATCTATTAAAAATGACCGTTGCCACGGGCAACCGCTTCTCGGCCTGGATTCACGTCCCTCCGCCTGCATGCATTATTTTACGATAATGGCCGACTGGCGGTACATTATCCATGTTAATTCATTATTATTATGCACATTGTTGTATTTTTGGTCTTCCCCTACAATAGTTTTGAAAGCCTTTTTCTATTGAACAATTTTCATTTTTGTACATCCGTGTGAGGCATATTTTGGGATAGCGGGCTTCCGCGGCACACAAAGGCCACTGTATCGTCTCCTACGTCATTGAAAAAGGGAGGGGTGAGGGGTATGTATAAAAAGGGTAATGTGTAAATAAATCCACGTACCCTCGGCACCGATGGAGACCAGCTTCACTCCCTTGCTGCAGATGAAGTCCAGGGCTTTGTTCACGTTGGCAATCTTGTGGAAACGCATCTTGCCTTTGTCGGGTTTGGGCAGCCTCTCACCTGCCGGGGACAACATTTAAATAAGAAAGTCAGTCTTCAAAATACATCACGGCTTCATACGCAAACCGGCGACGTGTTGGTTTTTTTATGTCAAATGAACGTCTCGATGTCAAATTATGACAGATCTACAAGGTCTGTCGAGAATTTGTGAATTCATCCGAGCAACACTTTGGAACTGACAAGGTGCTTATTAATCGTTTGACGCAGCGACGCTTTGTATTAATGGCTCAAAGCGTTCGACGGAGGACGATGCCTTTCAAAATTTGCCTTTCAAAGTGAATCACTAAATCACATAGAAACTGCAGCAAATTCAGAGTAAAGGTTTTTTTTCCCAAATGTTTTTGTTTATTGGGTTTTTAGAACATAGAAAATGTAGACACACACACACACACACACACACACACACACACACACACACACACACACACACACACACACACACACACACACACACGCCCCCCTCTGCCACCAAAACAGCTCTGACCCATGGGATCGGGCCCTTATCCCGCCCATCCACATGATGTAGAAGAAAAGGTGATTTATCAGACCAGGCCACCGTCTTCCATTGCTCCATGGTCCAGTTCTGATGCTCACGTGTCCATTGTAGGGGCTTTCAGAGGTGGACAGGGCTCAGCATGGACACTCTGACCGCTCCCATACGTAGCAAGCTGTGATGCACTGTGTGTTCTGACACCTTTCTATCATAGCACCATTCACTTTTTCACTAATTTGTGCTAGAGTAGTTCTTCTGTGGGATTGAATCAGACGGGCTAGACTTCCCCCATGCCCCATGTGCACCAATGAGCCTTGGGCGTCCATGACCCTGTCGCCGGTTCACTGGTTGTCCTTCCTTGGACCACTTGTACTAACCATGGCACACCGGGAACACCCCACAAGACCTGTGGTTTTGGAGATGCTCTGACCCAGTTGTCGAGCATCACAATGTGTTCTTTGTCAAAGTGGCTTAGATCCTTACGCTGCTTCAACACATCAACTTCAAGAACTGACTGTTCACTCTCTGCCTAATATATCCCTCAAATAACAGTATATATATAATAATTATCCCACCCCGTGCCATTGGAACAAGAGGATCAGTGTTATTCACTTTACCTGTCACTGGTTTTAATGTTGTGTCTGATCCACACACACACACACCACACACACACACACACACACACACACACACACACACACACACACACACACACACACACACACACACACACACACACACACACACACACACACACACACACACACTCTTTACTTTTTAGTGAAACCAAAATAGCTTGTAACTAAAACACAACATTTAGCTGAGAACAAATTAATTTCTTAGTTAGTGTGTGTGTTCCACCTGAGATGACCTCCAGCAGCAGCATGAGCTTCAGGCCATTTCTGAAGTCCTCCTCGATGTTCTCGATCTGTGTGCCGGCCTTCCTCAGGTGGGAGTTACACCAGGCTGTGAAGGTCTGGGTGGACACAAGCAGAGCCACAACACAATGTTAAAAATAATTTAGATACTGTTTAACGTCCTTTTTAATAACAACCAAAATTACAACCGGGTTCATTCCGGCATTACACAATGAATTTCAAGGACTTTGAAGTACCTTTTCAAGCACTATTTTTTTAATTTTTAAGGACGTCACACAAAACATATATGAATACATTTTCAATGTGATCTTTATTAATTAAAATAGAATATAATCTTAGTGTCATTGTCTATTATATATATTACTATATCTATTATCTAGATATCTATTATTAATCTCATTGTCATCTACTATTATAAGTGTCTATTTCCAGCCATGCTGGATTAAATTTACATTTCCCAGTAATTATCTGTCGTAAAAGCCATTCTGGAAAATTTTTAATTCTCTTACGATTTCAATAACAAAACCAGGGGGATATCACAGGGTTTCAATGATCATGTTTTTTTTCAAGGACTTTTAAAGCACTTCAGCACCAAAGGGGGCATTTTCAGGGTATTCCAGTACTTAAATTTCTGAGGATGAAATCCAAGCACCTTAATGACCTGGTAAGAACCCTGTAATAATAATAATAATGCATTTTATTTGTATAGTGCTTTGAGGTACTCCAAGACCCTTTTACATCACATAAAACAGAAAGAAAACACATGGTTAAATACAGCAAAACAAGATTACAGCAAAAAGTGGGGAAAACATCAAACAATATAAGTCCAAGGGAAAGGGGAGAGGGAGAATCTTTCGTCCATAATTACCTAAAAAAAAAATCAACCGTTTTTAATGGACTTGAATCTCCAAAACTCCGCTCGGTGACTAATGGACTTTATAAGCATTTTCCTGCCGTGCCAACAACTCACTTCTCAGCGGAAATCAGTTGAGAGACGGAGAGAAAAACAGAATATTGCATGAGGACAATGGAGTTGACAAATGCATTCCACGCACAAAACAATTTTAAAATTCTACTTGTACTATCGAGTGCATTTCCGTCTGTCAATTTAGCAATACTATAAGTAAAACTAGACATGTTAAAACTAGACATTATAAAAACTAGACAAATACTTAAAACCAGACATTTTAAGTATTCATAATTGAGACGTAACAGTAATTTATCCTGTGCATAGTATCAAATGTTGTTCTATATATCAGTTTTGTATTTTTTGGCCCATTTGTATATATTTGACCTTTACCTCTCTTTATTACATTTTTATTAGTTCTCATTTTATTACATTTTTTATTTTTTTTAATTGCTAATGGTCTGTAGTGAAATGCACCAAACCTCACCAGAACAAACAGTCAAGGTTCAAGCTTTAAAAATAATGTTCTTTAAATCATGATTTGATCCCAGACATGCACACTAACTACTAGGCTTAAAATCTGACAAATCCACTCATTACTAGTGTTTTTTTCTACTGTCATCAATAATCCTGCTTACCAACATTTCAGTAATTTTGAGTCATGGACAAGGTATCATTCAATGCGTTTATATGCACTTGAATAATCCAAACATAATTGGGTAAAGGCAATACTTATAATATTTAATACTTTTTGGTGGGAAAGTAAGAGCGTTTGATGAGGGAGATGAATATCGTGAGATGTTTGTACTTCCTGTCAATAACCCAAATACACTGCTCTCCGTCAACGCATTATTCCCAACACATGTAAACACCTCAAACACATAATTACCTTACCCCCAATACTGAGCCGAATCGTGGTATTTGTGCATGGTGCATGTAGAGGCAAAGACTACAGCTCTGTAGTTTCCCAACCTAAAGTAACTGTAGTTTGAGTAATTCCATCAATACTTTCACTTGAAACGATAGGAAGAATTGCACTTGGCCGTACTTTACACATTTCCAAACATTAACTTAGCCATTGCTCTGAAACGCCATTGGTTTTTTTTAAGCAAAAGGTCAAAGGCGCCTCGCAAAGCCTCAGCCGTACGGTTCGATCACACACACCTTTTGTTTTTTGACCTTTTCCTGTTCAAACTGTTTGGTTTTGTTTTCCCTTTGCCTCTGAAAGGTTAGCGTCATAATGATACTCTGTTCCAAAACGCCGCTTTTCTCAAAATCCATTCCGATGTAATTAGAACAATGTCAAACTTAATTTCGATCGCCTCATAAACCCCCGCCCCCCCCCCAGGGGTATGCCGTAGTTCTATTAGAGTAAAAACACATAAAAAAAACAATAATACACTTCAACATTATTTCCCCCGTGTGTGTGGATAATGTCAGGACAATTCAATCTGTTCCATCAGGCACAACTATTCAGTGGTGTTCCCAAGTGTGTGTGTGTGTGTACACACACACACACACACACACAAAACGACTGCACCGGCTGAACTAGTAACTACAGATGGTGTGTAGTTGATGGAGAGAGAGAGAGAGAGAGAGAGAGAGGATTGAAGAAAATAAGAAGAGGGGAATAAATGAGGAGAGGAGAGAAGAGGAGGGGAAGGGTGTAGGACAGGAGAGAAGAAGAGAGGGGATGAAAGGAGGCGAGGAGAAGGAGAGGAGAGGACAGGGGAGCAGGAAAGGAGAAGCGAGAAGGAGGGGAGGAGGAGAGAGAGGAGCGAGTGGGGAAATTATAGATGCTGCACTTTATTATAGATGCTGCACTTTATTAGTAGAAAAAGAGAAAGGATGCCATTGATTAATTCAATCAATGGAAGAAGGGAGGGAGGAGTGGAGCGAGGGAGGAGTGGAGCGAGGGATGAGCGGGACAGGAAGATAAATGAGAGGGAGAGACGCATCAGCTGCTACACAGTCATTTGTCTAATAAGAAACAGACTGAAAAGAGAGGGGAAGACAGGGAGAGAGGAGAAAAGAGGAGAGGAAGTTAGCAGAGGAGATGAAAGGAGACAGGAAAGGAAAAGGAGAGAGGACGGGAGAAAAGAGGGAAGGAGGGGGAGGAGAGGAGAGGAGGTGGGAGGAGAAGGGGGTGTAAGAGAGGAGAGAGACAAGCAACGGAGGAGTGGGGGAGAGGAGGCGGAGATAAAAGGAGAGGACGAGAGGAGAAGATGAAAGGAGGGAAGGAAGGAGGAGACGGTGAGGCGAGAGGAGAAAAGGAGAAGAGGAAAGGCAAAGGAGGAGAGGAGTAGAAAATGATGAGAAGGGCAGTAAGAAAAGAGGAGGAAAGGAGGAAGATAAGGAAGGGGGTGAAGGGAAAGGAGGATGAGAAAAAAGGAGGAAAAGAAGGGGAGAAGAAGAGGAGGAAAGGAGACGGAATAGAAGGAGGAGTGGAGAAAAGGGGGGGCAGGAGGAAAATATTGGAGGGGAAGAAAGGAGATGACACGAAAAGGAGGAAAGGAGAGGATAAGAAAGGAAGAAAGGAGGAAGAGCAGAGGAGGAGAAGAAAGGAAGACAGGAGAAGAAAGAGGAGGAGGAGAGAGGAAGAGGGGAGGAGTAGAAAAAATGGAGAGGAGGAGGAGACAGAAAGAGGAGGAGGAGAAAGAAAGAGGAGGAGGAGGATGAGAAGAAAGGAAGAGGGAAGGAGGAGGAGAAGAAAGAAATAGAGGAGGAGGAGGAGAAGAGGTGTCCAGCATGTGCGTCTCATGACCAAATTTAGAAAGGCTCCTACAGGCCAAGGCCAGGCCAGCTGGGGGGGGGCAGAGGAGCCACCGAAAGAAGGAGGGAGGGCTAAATCGGGTAGAGGAGGGGTGGAGGAAGGAGAGGGAGGGAGGGAGGGAGGGAGGAGGAGGGGAAGGGTCTAAATTGGGCGGCTATGGGACACCAATGGACAGCTGAGAAGGCAGGATTCCTGATTCCTGAGGGTACGACTCCAAGACGCAGAGAGAGAGGAGGGGGGAGGGAGGTAAAGGGGGGAGGAGCAGAAGGAAGGACGGAAGGAAGGAAGGAGGAAAAAAGGAAGGAGGAAAAAAGGGTAGAAAATAAAGAGGAGATTGTATCGGGGAAGACGAGATGAAGAAACCCACAATAAACACACAGACTGTGTGAAAACATTGCGGAAACCACTGGATTTAAATGCAACAGTTTAGTAAAAACTAAAACCAAATTAAAATCGACTTTTAGAAAGAACTTAAGATTTGATAGTCTTACAAACGACTCCGTAAAACGTTATAATAAAATTTTATAAAATTAAATTAAATAAGGAGAGGCATCTTGAAACTTAGTCTTCCAGGGCGGAGAGCATCAAAAGTCTACTGTTCAAAAAGCGAGTGGTTTATTTAAACCCGACTCATTTCCATGAAAGAAAACGTAGAAAAAGTAGGAAAGCTCAAGTCAAACGCCCCCAAAACCAGCTGAAAAACTGCAATATGCACGATTGTAGTCCAGTTAAATAGCCCAAAAAGTAAAATAATAATAAAATAAAATCATTGCATTGATACATTATATCAATGTGTATACATCTGAAATGCTGTATAAGGAAACAAGGTAAATAGATGCATGTACGTCTTCAACGTCACACCAACTACCTCCCGTTATCACCTTGAGTCGTTTTATCTCCCCCCTCTCAGAGACGTCCCTCCCCCCCTCCCTCTCTCCCCCTCCACCTGTCGGGTCAATCCGTCTGCCAGGGCCTTCTCTCAGGTCCCTCTTGTAAAATGAGGTCATGGCAGCCCGAGCTAAATGCCTGCCATAACTACATCCACCACCACCCCCATGCCCCCCTGGGTGAAACAGTATGGCAGATTCTCATTTCAACACACACACACACACACACACACACACACACACACACACACACACACACACACACACACACACACACACACACACACACACACACACACACACACACACACACACACACACACACACACACACACACAGTCTGACGCAACCCGAGCGGCGGGGCGTCACCGCTGACCTCAGAGCAGCGGAGAGATACCCCAGATGCAGCTTCTGCCGTTTAAAAACTGCGTCGCTGACGCCCAGGAACCACAAATACCATACAACAGAAACAAATAATAATAACTGCGTAAACCCGCCGTCTCAATTTGCGACTGGAATTACTACGTTGTCTACTCTCCAAAATGCACCTTCATCATGCTGCTTTCGGAAAGATTGTGATATTATCGATAGATATCGTTTTGGATTTTGTTTTCTGTAATATAGTTTTATATTGACTTTGGAAGTCATTTTAACTGTCATTGCAAAGTAATAAGGCCACAATCAAGGAAAAAAAAAAAAACCCAAAAGGTAACTACATTAATGTGAGCGATATCGATATAATAGTAATATCGTGATGTAAGAACAAATATCGTCGGGAACTTTCGTTATCACAATTGCAGGCTGTGTTACAAAAAAGTATTACAGTTTCCTGAACTTTACAGACTGTTCAATGGTCATAATATCCACATAACTAATGGTAGTTTCTCTTGTGTGTAAATATCTTCTGGAAGCACCAATAGCCGCCCCCAAAATATCACCAAATTATCGATCCTGGAGGTATTTGGTTAAAAACTTTGTGATATTTGATTTTGTCAATATCGCCCAGCCCGAGTTCCGACAATTACGCAAAACCTGGGCAAAGTATTAATAAAAAAAACAGTGATTGCACACTCACTTGGGCAAAATGGGTTTGATAAGTAAAACCTCCAAGCAGGGCCGTCACCATTATGACATTTTAGTTGACGGTCACAGAAATAATTCAAATTCACAATTTAATCGTTTTCTTTTGGGACAAGTTTTTGCAGAGGAGCTTCCCAATGACATTGAACATCGCTATGGCCTCAGCGTCTGGCCCTACTAAACCAGTTAATTTGCCTCAACCCAACTGATAGAGAAGCACCTGATAAACCAGTAGCATTCTAACTTTTTTTCTAACATTGGTAACCCCCCCGTCATTTGAATGGATTGTGGAATCTGAAAACAACAGCGATTAAGTAATAACTGTGACAGCTCCAGCACTGACGCTAAACACGCATGCACGGCCCAAATCATCCAACTAACCGAGGGCCATGGTTCGGTTTGGAAAAATGACTTCAAATGACCCTTTGACCTCTGGGTCTGCTACGTCACCTCAGACCGGAACTGTGATAAAAATACAAACGGACGACTCGACTTGCGGCAACATTCTCTTCATTCCAGCCGGTTCTTGAAAAAGGTTTCTACACGTCGGTGAAGCGTCTGTATCCTTCAACTCAACGTATACACGGCAGATATTTGTGTTTTTCAAAAGTGATGTAAAAATAGCCACAACGCCCCTGTCCACCAGTGGTACCTTTGTCACACCTCGTTTCGATATCGTCACACCCTGGATTCTAAACACAATCACATTGGAACACACACACACGCGCTGATGTGTCTTATAAGGTCATCATTCTAGTACTGTGCGCACACAGAAATTAATTTGTTCTAAGCTTAATATAATTGCATGCGCCCATAAGCACATGTATACATCACACACACACACACACACACACAGACCATTAGTATCATTTGCGGTTCACCACCAGAGGCCAAACAAACAAACGGAAACTATGACCGACGATAATAAAAACTACAGCTCATTCTGAATAATACCGTCATGACTTTGGACGGACACATGACAATCCATGTGTTTCACTGCAACGACTGGATGAAATTTATGGTTTGGTACGCACTATAAAAAACACCTGCCATTTACTGTGTACGTCCCTTGTGACGCCAAAACAGCTCGGAGCCGTGGAGGCATGGACTCCATAAGACCTCTGAAGGTGTCCTGTGGTATCTGGCACCAAGTTGTTCGCAGCAGATCCTTTAAGTCCTGGAAGTTGTGAGGTGGGACCCCCATGGATCGGGCTTGTTGTTCCAGCACATCACACAGCTGCTCCATGGGATCGGACCCTAACCCCGCCCATCCACATGATGTAGAAGAAAACGTGATTCATCAGACCACCACCTTCTTCCATTGCCCCATGGTCCAGTTCTGACGCTCACGTGCCCATTGTAGGTGCTTTGGGTGGTGGACAGGGGTCAGCATGGACACTCTGAGCGCTCCCATACGCAGCAAGCTGCCATGCACTGTGTGTTCTGACACCTTTCTATAATAGCACCTTTCACTTTTTCACCAATTTGTGTTACAGTAGCTCTTCTGTCGGGTCGGACCAGAAGAGCTAGACTGCACTCCCCGCGTGAATCAATGAGCCTTGGGCCTTACGTGGGGCAGTGTGGTGCCGAAGGTAGAGCGGGTCTTCCAGTAATCAGAGTTCCTCCTCCCCTTGAGCAAGACACTGAACCCCTAACTGCTCTCGTTTGGCAGGTGTCCGCCTTGCATGGTTGCAGCCACCATTGCAGTCATTTACCATTTCGGTGCCCGTGACCCTGTCGCCGGTTGTACTTCCTTGAACAACTCGGTAGGTACTAACCACTGAATACAGGGAACACACCAGTCATCTTACCATCACAATTTGGCCCTTGTCACAGCCGTTAAGATCCTTACGCTTGCCCATTTTTCCTGACACACACACACACACACACACACACACACACACACACACACACACACACACACACACACACACACACACACACACACACACACACACACACACACACACACACACACACACACACACACACACACACACTAAGACATAAAAAAATCATAATCATAATGTAGCCTGTTCCCAAAAACTCCCTACAAAAGGATTGAAAGACCCAGGGATCAAATATAATTATAGACCCAATTATATAATATGTTCATGTAAGGAAAGCATATAATTATGTAAAATGTTCCTATGCACCAAAATATCTAATACGATACTTTTATGGCACAATATTAAAAAGGACTAACATTTGGAAAAGCATATACCCCAAAAATAAAGAGTGAATTTCCTTAAGAGGCTATTGATGCATTGAGGCATTCACCTGGTGTTGATGAACAAAATTAGATGTTATCAATACAATTGCGGGGGTAAAGAGTGAAACTTTGAGTTTTAAAAGTTATGGGTTGTCTAAGAATAGAAACCCTTAAACCTGAATTCCCCTTCCTCCGAGTTTACTTTTAGGTTGACTGTACATTACCGTTCTTGTTCACCGTTTACATCAAAAAGGTAGGTTTATTTTATAGGTTTACATTTCATATTCATCGTTTACAGTCATTGTTAATTACCACACCTCCACGGTCATTGTTTAACTCCAGGTAGTTTTTTCTTTTTTCTATTAATTTCTTAGCTTTATTGCATGTGCCGTTTTTTGGAAAGGGCTGGACCCCTAATTGCTGTTGCTCCTATTATTACAACGCTGCCTCTTTTATTTTTAATCTTGTTGTTCTTAGGGCAAAAAGTATCTGAAACAAAAACGGCAGTACGTACATGAGACATGGTTGCGGTATCGTTAGAACCGGGAAATTTCAAACGTCTATCTAAATTTTGGGGCAGAAATTTGTGGAAAAATTGTCTTTGTTTCATCCGTTTCGGGAGCGGGCTGCTTTGTGTCTCGGAAGTCATCCCCCCCACAGCAACTTGCGAGTGCGACACTAAGACAGACAACCTGAGCCGGTGCTGCGTTTAAAGGAAACTCTGAAAACTATAACTCGTGCTGCGTTTGGCAAAACATGTGACACAAACAGCCAATCACATAGCAGGAGCGCCGGTGCTTCCTCCGCTCTCTCCCCGACGGCGGCGCTCTCCGGCCGACAGCGTGCAGTGGGGATGAGTGCCCCTGGAGCTGACACGGCTGGTCTTCCTCAAAGCAAAATTTGAACCTTGAACTCGAACTCGCCCTCCAATCAGAGCCCGGTGCGGTCCCCATCCCCGTGAAGGGAGAGCAATTAAAGAAAGAATCCGTGATTTTCAGTGACATCTGGTCTGACACAGTCGGAGATAGTTCCTTGGTCCGCTCCAAACTTCCCCGCATATAATCACAGAGCGCAGATTCGGGAACCTCTGATTATGGAACGCTGGAAACCTGTAATAGGTACCCAACATGACCGGACCCTGTGTATTGCTGCCTGCAGCTTTTTTTTTATATATATATATATATATATATATATATATATATATATATATATATATATATATATATATATATATATATATATATATATATATATTATTATTATTATATATATATATATTTTTTTACAGTTACTTTTAAGTTCATATTTATCAACAGGTGTATTGTATATCGCCATATTTTACCGTTCATTACTGGGTTTATTGCCTAGTTTACTACCCTCCCCCATCCTCTCATCAACCTTGAGGTTTGTGTATTGCCATTAATTTTCTCTATTTCCTTATTTTTAATGGAAATTTCTCATTTCCCTTCATGGATGAATAAAGAATACATCCATCCTTTGATTGAAAAAACTATTGCAGGTCCACAGAATCTCACCTTGAAATAAACCGATATCTGAACCAAACCACTGGGCTCCATTCCGAATTCATGACCTCACATCTTCTCTACCTCTGCTGTAGATTTATTGGGTCTTTTATATGTACTGCATGAGACAGGGTTTTCGCTATGAAACATTGTTTCCCTGAAAGTTATCTCAATGGAGACGAGACCAGACCTCCAACAACCAACCACAGACCAGACCACCAACCCCACAATTCACAACCTAAAATGAGCCATACAATGTGAAATATATAGAAATCCATTCAGAGAGCCAAGCAAACCACTTGCTATAATAGGGGATATGACTGAAATTTAGACACTCCCACGACCACAGAATATATTATTATATAGCTGATATAATACATTCCATGTAAATTACGCTTTTGTGGCTTATACGTGCACACGTTTGCCATGAAGAAGTGCTGTAAAAAGCTATTTTCAATTGCTATTACTACTGGGAGAAGGCACCAATACCAACCTGTGGATGCTCTCATGCTCCACACAGATATTTCTACAAACTTTAACGTAGGACTGATGAATGTATGACGACAGAGCTGATCTAGGTCCAAGTGAAAGTTTAAATTAAACCTTTGGATTAATGGGTGTGGCCTCCGGGTCAACTTTGACAGAGAACATGGATTATCCAGACTAAAACCCAGCACCAAAACCAGACAGAAGGAGCTGACTAGTCCTTCATCACTGTGTTGTGGGGATGGTGTGGTTTCAGCGGCCACACCCGTCCTCGTCTAGGTAATCGGGGCCCAGGATCAGTGTGGCTGTACACCTGTTGCTAGTTGATTGGTCTAACGAGCAACAGGTAAAAACCCCCATCCCCACACAGACAGGAGAGGAGCCCTTGTCAAGACATGCTGTGCATCTGCTCCAGGCTTGTTCCACCTAGCCCACTCAATACACAATAAATTTGTGTTTTCTACCCCCTCGTCTGTGTCTCTGTGTCGGAGGGCCCTGAATACACCTGAATCTCCTTAGTCTAGGAATTCATAGTCTACAACTAATTCATCTCAAATCAAGCAATGTCTCAGAAAGGCATCTTTAAATAGTGGATTAATTCAAGTAGGATAATGTTAGTCCTAATTTGGATTAAACCTAGGGATGCTAATTCTGAATTATTTTTCTGACCGATAGCCGACCCTCGTTAACCGATCATTAACTGTTATCCGACAATATTAAAATACAGGGCACTTTCCCCCGAAAAAAACCCCCAATTACGATGTGTTTATATTGGACTTATAATACAAATAATAATTTGGGGAATCATAAATACATTTTCCATATGCACAGCTCTCTGTGTATCCTGATCATGGAGGGACAAAAACAGTGTTTTATTTGGAGGGATTCCATCCGCATAACCCCCCCGTTTAATATTGGCACTGATCAGCCGAATCTGATTAGACTGACAACATTCTGAATCGGGTCCAGCCCTAGAAATAATTAATCAATTCAACAAACAGACATATACAAAGGAAACCCCCATATGTTCAATGGACTGCCCCTCCCTATTTTACCTGCTTATGCTTTTACCATGCGACAAACTTTTATAATTTATTTTAGAAGTTTAACTCATATTACATCTGTCCAAATTATTTTTGTTGCTTTACGGTTGAACGGTTAATTATTAACATCCCTAATTAAACCCTGTCTGCGAAACAGCCATTACCGTTTCCGCCGCCTCAGGGAACTTGGTTCCTGTGTAAACAACTAGTACCATAGAAGTAGTGACAGGGAGCTGGCAGCGGCGGCAGAAGGGGAGTTACACCACGCAACAGGTGGGGCGGACATTGACGAGGCACCAATTCCTCCTCCCTCTCCTTTAAATACTCAGCCATTCAACCTAAACCACAAAGCCCGAAGCCCTGGACTTGAGTGCCTCATCGACCATTTGGGACAATGACATAAGAGCAAAGCGCCATCTTCATAAACCCTGGTCACTGCCAGAACATAATACATACACTCTAAGCCATCTCCCTCAAACAGCAAAAACACCCAATTTTTCCTGTTTTTACCTGACGGAAAAGAAAGGGAATTATTAGCATTCCCCAAATAGGTTTTGCCGTTTGATGAGGTCAACCCAATGATGTTAAAGTCACATCAATGTCATAGTCACATTTGAACTCAAAAGGGAGAAGAAAAAAAAAAAAAAGTCCTTCAATGGAAAGTCCAAGTGATTGACTTCCACAAACAAACAAAAGATCTCAGATGAAATAAACATTTTACGACATTATGGTGAAAAACTACACCCACGCCTTCCCAAATTTGTAATCGCTATAGGGTTGAAGGACCATGAAGCTCTACTTCTGGCCGACCAGCATGTACGACTTATCCAAGGAGATGTTTGTACATCTGGTAAACATGGATCAGTATGGCGTCACAAAATGACATTGGTTTGGAAAGGAAGGAAACGTATTTTCGGGGACATATTGGTAAGAAAACACCTTTGTGAATGCAAGTACCATATGCGCATTTGAGTCGTTAGAATTGCCATAACTTTGGCATCATACCATGTGACGAGCCGTTACAAACTTCATTTATCCAGGAAAACCAGACGTTTTCCCCAAGTTTCCCAAAAGTTCTGACAGCTCAGCAAACCATGGTTAAAGGAATACTCTCCCTGAAGGACAGAAGAAACGGCCTTGTCCTTAAAGGACCGCTTTTATGGCCATGATGACCATGCGTTTCTCCACCGGTGACCTCGGAGGTGACCTTGAGCAAGTCATGGACTGTGACCATCTGTTGAGTGTTTCTTTGGACGGGAAGCCATGCCGTGAAACAGGGAGAACGTCCAAGTGGGACGGCAACAATTTGGTACTGGGATTTCGAGTCGATCTGATAAATATAAAAAGCGCTGACGAGGCAGAAAAGGGAGAAAATCCGACGGGGATAAGAGAGAATTTAGCGCGGATAAGAGGGAAAACAATACCTACCAATGCCTACAGGAAACCCTATCTTAATGGTTATGGGGCTTTAAAGCTAATGAAGGTTATCATCGCAGATACCAAAGTGACACACACACAAGCACAGACAGCCTCTTGTGTGTGGCCGATGTCCAAACCTGAATATTATCGTCTATGTTTAGAGGATGAAGGGCCTAGGACACCTCTCCTAGCGAGCAGGTGTGTGTGTGTGTGTGTGTGTGTGTGTGTGTGTGTGTGTGTGTGTGTGTGTGTGTGTGTGTGTGTGTGTGTGTGTGTGTCTACCGCCAGATGCTATGGAGACATGCAGCAGGCATGAGGGACTCAAGGGAGCTGGAGGACAGGTGTTCCACCTGATAAATAAGACAATAGCACCACACACGCACAGAATTTACCACTGGCCCCATATGCCAGAGTGAGTTGTAAACACTTACAAACCTGTATTGTTAGTTTATATAATATACAGCATATAAACATACTTTTACGATAAATTCTTATATTTAATTATTAAAATGTTATTAATCATTATTAAAGAATTTATGATTTATTTCTTAATCTCTACCCCAAATGCTTCTACACACAATAATTAAGTGATTAAATAAGGGCCCTGTAAAGAATTTTAAAAAGTTAATAAAATGTCTCAATTACATTTAAATTGTTTGAATTCCAAAAACAATGTGAAAATTAGTAATATAGATTGTAGTAATTGTTATATAGAATTGTGATATAGCTCATTTGTTGCCAGGTTACGCAACCCATTTCCCGCTGAAATTAAACACCACTGTGCTCACAAATTTATTGAAGTCAGATGGTATGACTGAAAAGTTGGTCGTCAATGATCATCAGGTATAAAATGTCAATATATCGATATGGAATCTCACCAACATCGGATCCAATCGATATTGGATCAGATAAAGAACCTTTGTACCGAAATTCAATGACACTGAGGTCCTGGCCAACACCCTGTCCGGCCTTCGTCACATACAAAATGATCCCTCACACTGTAACCACCACGTCACAACAAACAGGTGGTTAAAAGCACATCACACGAGGGCATGACCATGTGTTCTCGTTACGACATGATCAAGGTTATCAAAATAAATAAAAGCATCCAATAACCGTGCGCCACAACACCGATGAGTCTTTATTACGACCCCCAAAGAACGGTTTAATGAACAACCCCAAATGACCAAATTGATTGAGACCCTGTGATCACTCACACACACACCCCATCATCACACACACAGTCAATTCAGACCCCACCATCTGTGCGTGGATCGAAGTATTAATGACTTCATTTTTTGGTGTGGGGGGGTGGGGGATGCTGTGTGCTCTCCATCCTGCTCCCTTATTCCGGGACCGCACGGTTCTGACGTCTCGCTGCTTCCAATTAGCGGCGAAGCTACCGCAAATTAATGACGCCAGCCAAAAAGTGACAACTCAACTGTGACACACACACACACACACACACACACACACACACACACACACACACACACACACACACACACACACACACACACACACACACACACACACACACACACACACACACACACACACACACACGCGATAACATGCCGTAAAACTCTGTCACCACAGAAGAACATGAGGAGCGTGCAGCCTATTGAGCTTCTTCATAATATTCAGACAACACGGTACGGGAGCCGCTCCTACACCTGGAGAGACTTAACCCCCTAGTGGAGACACAGAGAACAACACGACGGGCGTCGGGCATGGCGCGTAGCTTCCCGACGCAGGTCGAGGTCCTGACGTCGGCGTTTTCAAAGCGCAGCGAAAATATCCAAGGCCTCAGTCTACCGTTACATATGCTCCCACTTCCCTCCTTGAAACTAGGAATTGAATTGATTGGCGGTGTGAACGATGGTGTAAAGAGTTGGAGGAGTGGGGCTCCAGACCCCCGCCGTTTAATGAGCACAGTCGGTGGACATCGATGATGATGATGATGAGGGAGATAAATTGGTTTCGGAGCATATTGCGGGTTAATGAGAGTATGGGGGCGGCAGGGGGTGGAGTGGGTGGCGGATTGGGTGGAGTTAGGTTCTAATTTCAGTGGGCGTTTCTCCTCTCTGTGAACTGCCATGCAACACGCCCCCGGACAGATCTCAGATCAGCTCATTCCAACGGGGAAGAAACTTGACCACCTTTGACTATGTTTGAAACAGCAGCTCCCAGCATTAATTTCAACGCAGAAAAAAAAAAAAATACAAGTCATAGTCAGCACTTGGTACTTGAATGCATTTTTTTAATTTTCAAGGACTTACAAATATATAATCACTTTTGAGCTTGATCTTTTAGAAATTAAAATAAAATTTAATCTTAATGAATGTCATTGTCTATTATTTACACACTATCTAGAAATCTATTATAAAGTTCATTGTCATCTACAATTTTAATTGTCTATTTCCAACTGAGCTGGATTAAATTTACATTTCGCTGGAATAATCGTGTCCTAAAAGCCATTCTGGAAAATGTTTTATCATGTTACAATTTGAAAAACAAAACCAGGGGAAAATCACAGGTTTTCAATTATGTTTTTTCAAGCACTTCAGCACAAAAGGGGCTATTTTCAAGGTATTTCAGTATTTAAGTTTCTGGGGACCAATTTCAAGCACCTCAGGTAATAACCCTAAGAATCTCACTTGGTTTGTACAAGGGCTGGAAGCTGGAAAATGCGACGACTCTGAAATGTAAACTGTAAAAGTGTCCAGAAATATATTGAAGAAAAAAAATAATTTTAAATGCTCAGTTTCTGCCACTACAAAAGTCATTATAATGGTCCCAGTGTTAACTGGAATATTAACCATAATGAATCAGATGTCCATCATAGGTGAACTCATGTCTCATTAACAGCCTCCACTCAAACTCTAAATCCCCTTAAAATACTCTGTACAGCATCTGAACATCAAGGTGTAGCACAGCATGCACTTTGTCAGAGAAGCACAGGATTATGGAAAAGATTACTGCAGCTTTACACCAGCCTCGCCCAAAAAGTACTAATAAATGTGTAATTGCCATACTAATGTAGTAGACCAGTATTTGTACCTCATACACACACAAAGTGAATAACATTGCTCATCTCGTTCCGGTGGCATTTTTCAAGGGGATATATTAGGCAGCAAGTGAACAGTCAGTCGTTGAAGCAGCGTAAGGATCTGAGCCACTTTGACAAGGAGCACATTGTGATGCTAGATGACTGGGTCTGAGCATCTACAAAACCACAGGTCTTGTGGGGTGTTCCCGGTATGCAGTGGTTAGTGCCTACCAAAAGTGCTCCAAGGAAGGACAACCGGTGAACCGGCGACAGGGCCATGGGTGGCCAGGGGTAGTGGTTAGTCGGCCGACTAATTGGGCCGATATTTGCACATTTTGAGATAATCTACAAATGCCTGCGCTCGAGGCCAATAAACAAAAAATGTCTGCAGACTAGTGTTGTTGAAAATATCTCTTTTTCCCATACATATCGATTGTGATTGTGTTTGAAACGGTCTCGATACTCATCGTCAGCACTATAGATATACCTGTAGCAGCTGCTTCCTCGCTCATTCTTCTCTCCCACAGCGAGTCACGGACAGCGCTGCAGTGCCCAAATAGCCCTGCCTCCTCTCACTCCCTTGCTGTCTCCACAAATTAAAATATGAAGAAGTTGTATTACTTTCAAATTGATGAAAACAACAACTGCCTGAACAAAAAAGTACGTCTGATATATTTTAAGCCTAAAAGTATATGAAAATAGGCTTAAAATATATATTAAACTACCTTTTTATTTTTTATTTTCTCAGAGCCTCCTTATTCCTCCGTGGCCCACTAGGGGGCCAATACAAAGCACAGTTTGAATACCACTGCTATGAACCAAAATAACAATTCCTTCAATATTTTTGGCCAAGATGATGGGGATAATGGAGCGGTGAAAGATCCTTAAACCCAGCGAGGTTATTCCTAATGTAAAATCCGTAATTTTTATTGCCAAAGGCAGCGTCTGAGCAGACACTTTGATGAAAAACGAGCGCAGTGAAGAGCCATTTGGCGTCCCACCTACGATGACACACGGCTTCAAGATGGCCACTTCCCCGAGCTCATCAATCAACGTTTCTACTTTCGCTCCCTGGACCCCGACGCAGTGTAGTGTTTCTGCCGTCACCATTATGAGATTTGGGAACCTCTCCCATGGTCGCACTCACTACCGCACATGCTTACAAACTCATTTTCAACAGCAATTCTACCCCCACCCACAAGAAAGCTGCCGCGCACATGGAACCAATGATGTACGTCATGTATAAAATAAAAGTAATAATAATATTAATTCTGTCTGATCCACTGCCATGGCCTCGCAGGGTTCCTGCATCAAAGCAGTTTATAGAAGCCTCCCTACATGGACACGGCTTCTGGAATAGCAACTGCTACTCGATCCCACTCCATGCTCTCCCATTACGTTTCAACCTCCGCCCCCCACCACCACCCCCACACAAAATTTACATCTAAAGCACCACAGGACTGCTGCAGAATTCTTTAATCAACGAGATAAATACACTTTTATTGCTTTCCCTTTTCTGCGCTATGGCACCATTCCGAGGTAAAACGTCCAAGGCTCCTGGGACATGTACTCCGGTGTGGTGCAACGCATGATGACAAAGTTAGATTGTAGTTCCTATTTCCCATTCCGGAGTTAATACATTTCGAGAAGATCACCACATCCCACACACAAACATAACTTTAAGCACAATACAAATTAGCTTGAAGCACCATATGGGAGTACAGAGAAATTCATTAAATAAAGAAAAAATGTTTGTTTTTTGGGGGGGTTAAAAAGCATACACGGGCCATTTATTTTCCCTCCATCTCTTGAGGTTTAAATCCACTCCGTGTCCAAATTAATATTAAAAATTAAAAAAGACATGTTTTCATAGGAACACACACGCTCCATCATTTACCAATTAATCCATTCATTATTTAGGCCACTAAAGAGGCACTTCAGTGCATAGAATTAAAAATAACGCTCCGAGGTCCAGAGATCCCCCTGGGCGGAGGAGGGCGTTTCTGCGGGGGAGTCACATGACCCCGACAGAGTGAATTGCGGGAGTGAATTTGCCTTCACCATCATTTATTCTCCTGTTGCATGCTGGGATTGGAGCACCAGGGGCATTGATGAAGGGCTGGGAAATAAACGCAAATAGTAGCATTGTGAGATTCACACACACACACACACACACACACACACACACACATACTTCCTTGCTCCTGGAGGTTCTGCCCGCCTCCAGGTTCCGGTCCCAAAGGGACACGGGACCGGTGACCCCATCTGCCTCCATTACAAAGCGGCTGACTGGTTAAAGTCCCAAACGGGGTCAGCGCAGAAGGGATTACATTACACAGCACCTCCACATCTCCACTCGCCCCCCACACGGAACCCGGAGTGGGTAAATATCACATTACTGTACATTACCGCGCAACAGCGGACTTTAATGATGATTAATCCCTTTGTCGCGCCGCTCACTTCACACTATCTGGGAAAGGGAGGCTGCGAATAGAACGTTACGCAACAGAGCGGAACTGAATATGAAAGCCAGGGGCAGGAGAGAAAGTGTGAAAAATAAATACCACCTTTTAAAGTTCTCCACGGATTAAGATTTTGCGTTTCTTGCTTGCGGAATCCCTGATAAGGCAATAAAATATCGTTAATAAAAAAAAAAAAAGGTATCGACTCTGATGCTGCGAGGACATGCCGTGACTTAAAAAAAAATAAAAATAAAAAAAACCTACTGAAATGGATCTCCAAGAGCATCGGAGACAAAGTGAGATGGCTCAGCCCGGCATCAACGGTTAAAATGTTTTACACGTCTAAAGACAACAGCCGTCAGCCTAATTTGATGACCGAGACTACTCGGCTTAATTCGATGACCGGGATCGGGGCCTTCTCCCGCGCCACGTGTTGACCCACGGAACCTTGACCGCCCTATGGCTGATGGCAGCACCGGGAGCATGGGGCCGGGGACAGTCGTATGTAATGGGTATTTATAGGTCAACGCCCGCATAAGCGCTCCTCCGCAGCCCCGGTCGGCAGCTGAACACCGAGTCTACGCGAGGGTTGGGGACGCGAAGTTTGGGGACGCGCATCAACCACGTCGCCAAATGAACCGTTCAATGAGCCATTCCCAAAAGCCATTCTTGCACAATCGTCTTGTGTAAATGGCAAAACCGGGATATCTGGACGGCTGCAGAGACGCGAGGGCAAACAAAGCGGAAAGCGCTGCGTCCCACTGGGCCGCGCATTAAGACGCCCTCCGTTTTCCGCCGTGAAACCATCTTAAAAAAAAAACAAAAAAAAACGAATATTGATCCCACATTCGGGGATAAGCTGTAGCTTCCCTCCGGGGAAGCTGCTCTCTAAGCTGCCGGGGTCTCGCTCAAGGGCACCATCCACATCTTTCCCCGCCTTTCGAAACTGCGGCGTTGTCGGATGCAGCCGAGCGCCTAAAATAACCGGCGCAGATGAAAAAGAAGGGCCAGCCAGCGGTGGCTGGCCCTCCTCTCCACAGCTTCTTTGTTTCTGAAAAGACGGAGTCTGCCCCTTTCTCGGCACATCAGCCACCCTCACCCCCCTGGATGCGGTGATTCACCATTCTGCCGTCAGTCCAAATCGAAACTACTTTCTACCCTCTCAGCACAGATGCGAATCACCCAATATAGATAATGCACCTAACCAACACCCGGTATCTGTGTAGGGACGATAATGGAAAAAATAAATAAAAATGCTAGATTGAATGTGGAAAATTTGAGATAACTAAATAAATAAATAAACCTGATTCTCAACACATCGAGCGTGAAATATCACAGAAAGGCTTTTGCGAGAGGTAGGTAGGCCATGCGATAACACTGCATATTACTCTTTTAAAGCTCAGATTTACAACTCTTGCTTTTATGTGAGTGAAAGTTTTAACTGTAACTACAAAAGCAGCGGTTTAGTATAAGCCGTGTTGCTGGCCACACATTTCTTCCCAGAAGGCAGTGGTATTCAAACTCTGGGGTGCTTCCCCCCCAACTCCTAGTGGAGCGTGGAGGAATTACAAGGGGGCGTGAACAAGTTGGAAGATTAAAAAAAATGGATCGATAAAAAAGTAGGCTAAATTCAGTGAAAATAACACATTTTGTTCATATTTTAATTTATTTTCATTATTATTGTCTTCAAATCCTAGGGAGGGGGGTTCGGCAAAAAAAAAATTAACTGAATGCAACGGCTATATGGTAAATAAAGCAGTCCTTTTAGACAGCCATCCATAAAAAAGCTCATTTAAAAGAGCAAGAGACGTTTTCGCTTGAAATTGTCATTATAAAGTAAATGTTGATTACAGTGTAATGGCCATAGAATAATGGAACCAGCAGCGTTTCTATTGGTTCCTTATAAGCATACCACCATGCAATAGGGAATGCCACCAGGTATGAATCCCTGGGAAAATTATAGATTTACAGCAGTGCGTCACAGGAAGTGCGTCAACCGATGTGCAACCATGAGTGGAAATGGCGGAGAGTGGAGCAATCTGCTCCACGTAGATCATAAACCCTTGAATGTAAAAACGACTCACTGAAATCAGTTGAGAAATGTAAACGTTATGGTATAATATCCAGAAATAACAAAGCTCCTTTTACTCCCCCGTTTACGTTACAGGCCAGTCTTGTCCGTTCCAATATGGCGGCGACGTTGACGTATCGCAACGACGGGGCGATGCAGTCAATGCGGCGTACACACACACACACACACACACACACACACACACACACACAATAAATAAAATTAACCTAAAATTTGTGACAATTTTGATGTACCTCTTCAGTGAACATGCGTCTTTCTTCTCTTATTTCCAAAGTGGTGTTTATTATTGTTATTATTTCAAGATTCAAGAGGTTTATTTGTCAAATACATATACATACATATACGTTTTGTATTGCACCTTTAAAGCTTACTAGTTGTTTAAGGGAAAAATATATACTATATATCGGATTGGTATCGGGAGAAGTATCTGTATTTCAATATCTTGAAAGAATTTTTGGTGATAAAGACCGACATCGTGGCCATGACAGCGTGTTGATAAACACGACATTCATTGGTGGGGAGATCATTTCTTTCCGGGGGGGGACGACAGGTGGGGCGGGGGGGTTCCCTTCGAGATCCATTACACCCCGAAATGATGCTCGTCTATATTTATGGGCTGATATCAGCTCCTTAAGCTGGATTTTAGATGCCGACAAGTTCAACAGAGTACAGTGACCCCTCCCCTGGGAGGTGGAAAGGTGAAATGAAAGAGGGGTGGATTTTCTTACTCTTATCTTTAGTTCATTATATTTATTTTCCTATATGCATTTCTTTTTTATCTTCAGTTCATTTAATTTATTTTCCAACATTAATTTCTTATTTATCTTAAGTTCATTTTATTTATTTTCTTATTTGTCTTTAGTTTATTTTCTGAGATTTAAATTCATTTTTTGTTTAAAGTTTGGTTATTTTATTGTCAACCTCTTAAGTTTATTGTACATGGCAAATCTATCCATTTCCAGTTTAGTGTTGGTGTATGTACATGACTTATTTTTGGGGACATTTATTAATTTATTGAGGTTTATTGTGCATTGCCTTTTTCTTCTACTCCCTCCCTAATCCCCTGTTATCATTGTCATCATCATCGCCTGTTTTGATGTGAGTGGCTATGACACTGTAAACTCCCTCCGAGGATGAATCCGTCTATCATCCATCTATTCACTTACACAGTGTTGCTTTTTGGGGAATTAGCGCCTGAATAAGTGTAAAAAAAAATAAAAAATAAAAGAATAAACAAGAAACTGTCAGTTTTCGGGAGGGGCGACCGAGACTAGAGGAATGTCGAGTATGCTCTTCTGCTTTCAGCAGAGTACTTGGGGATTATGTTGAAATAGGAAACATTGGATTAGATGGGAGTGAGAAAGAGAGCTGGAAGGAAAGGAAGGAGGGAGGAGGGTAGAGAGCAGGGTAAGTTGGAAGGTATTTTTAGGAAGACGTTTATTTGTGGGTCTGTGAAACCAACCCGGGCTGTATATCTAGTAGCTCTGCCATGTCTCTCTCTCTCTCTCTCTCTCTCCCCCATCTGTTGAGGTCTCTCAGGCTTGTCAAAGTGTGCGGGCATGCGTATGCTCATAATTTGGGGGGTTGTTTTGCGTATATGGACAGATTACACATATTCACTGGAAATGGAACGATCGGAAGCCACATAACCCGAAACTGGTCCACCTTGAAATCAATAACACGGAATAGAAGTTCCCAAAAACCGAAAAAACGTTTTATTATTATTATTATTTTTTTAATAATATTAATTATCGTTATGCACCATTGACGAAAACTTAATTATACATATTCCATAATTCAGTCATTGGTTCTTCTCGCACATTTTGATTGGGAGCAGTTAGGTTTACAATGACACGGTCAATTAATTGTAATTTATCAAGCTCGGGAGTCCTCAACGTGGGGTCCGGGTACCGCCCCCGGGGGCCTTCAAAAAGGTTTGGGCAGGTCCCCGAAAAAATTATCAATAGTTGGAAATTCACCATTATTTCATTGACAAGACGTTAGAGCCATTCGAGAACGTACAAAAACGGCTGTTTTGATCCTAGTTTGACTGTTACCCCCCAAACTAGAGCACAGACAGGTCTGGCAGTTTGGACTAAACCATATCCAACATTTAAAATCTTCCCAGATTGGGGTTCCGGGGACAAAGGTCTTATCAAACGGACTGGAGGTCCTAATGCGTCTCAAATCGAGGGGTCCTCTATACAAAAAAGCTTGAGAATCACTGAAGACCGACAATAACAACCGCCCATTTCGGGAAACTCTGCTGAGCAATGAAGGAAAATAAAAACACAAGTCACTCTCCACGTCAAACCTTTGGGTTTTTTCCCCCGAACAAATTCTGCTGCACTTCCTGTTGTCCTAGAGGTGCGACTGTCCCAAGTTGAGGCGGCGCGGGCGTCACCTCGGCCCATTGACTTTTAGTTCTGACAGCCCGTTAAAAAGCACCTGTCACCATCATCGTGGCCAGCTGGTTGCCAAGACAACGGCCCTCCGTGCCCTCAAACTACACCTTACTGGCACACACACACACACACACACACACACAGACACAGACACAGACACAGACACAGACACACACACACACACACACACACACACACACACACACACACACTTTATGCCCACTATGCGGTTGCTGCCTGTCATGCCCCAAGAATTTCATTGTACCGAATGACCTTGTGTCATTCCGTACAATGTCAGTCTATTCTGCTAGATGCTACATGTTTTGACTGATATCTCAAGATATCCATTCTTTATTATTTTTTATATATATATATATATATATATATATATATATATGTGTGTATGTTTGTTTATTTATTTATTTTTTGGGGGGTGGGGCATTTTTGGGGAATGACCGTTTTTGTTTTTATACGATATTCACACACACGACATTTCTGAGAGACAACCACTACGAAATGTGGATATCACGACCAAGCGGGCATTGATTTGAACGGCTATAGAACAGTCCATGATGTTCAGAAAACGCCTCAAAAGACAACATTTGAGTACATCGCCATGCCCAAAATCCCAGAAGACATCTGGACTGCAATATCGAACGGCGTATGGATGCATCGCCCTCCCCAGCCCTATTTGGGATGGGTTCTCCTGCGTAAAAGCTCACATATTCTCATGGCCGGTGTATTTTCCCCGGCCTGGATGGAGGGTATATTTAGACTTTGGGGGGTAACTGAAAGACAACACTGAGAAAGTTGCACGACCCAAAATATCTGCTCACACAGCTCCGGCGCGACTGAAAGGCCAGCTGCACAGACCGCCGAGACCCTCTCAGCCGGCGGCGGGCCCGGCGGGGTCGCGGTCCCGCCGCCCCCCGCCCGTGGTGACAGAAATTAAAGGAAGGGGGAAATTATCCCCGGAATTACCTTGTCCGAGAGGGTATCGCACGCAAGATGCCGGTGGGAAGCGGCGCGACTTCCCGTTTCCAGTCTCTCACATGAGCGAAGATGTGGGCGGAAGTCAATTGACACAAACCTTCTCCCCCGCCACCCCCACCAACATGTACAAACTGATCAGGTTTTGAGTTTTCCCTGATTTTGAAAAGTTTCAAAAAACTCATTTTTATTGTGGGCTAACCTTCCGGCCCCCATTGGTCTGCGTTGCAGCAGAGCGCCAAGCCCCTCAAAGTAGTCAAAGTCAAGTCAGGTTGTAAATTATGGGATGGGGACCAACTTTTTAAGAAGGCTTTTAGGGGGGGGGGGGGGTAAAAATTAAATAAAAAACACTCAATTATCGGGGACAGGGGGGGCAAAACAAACTAACAAACAAACAAACAAACAGTGCTGGGTTGACATGTGTTGGGGAGTGGGTGGAGGTCCCACCCCCCCGAAAAAAAGCCCGGAGCTCAACCCACCTTCCTCTGCTGCTTCTCCCAGGCGGGGTCCAGCAGCAGGTCCCGGTCCCAGTCGTCCTCCTGGGTCATGTAGGTCCCCTCCTGGACCGTGTAGGAGTTCGTGTATGTCATGTGGGTCTCCACCGCTGTCATCATGCCGCCTGTGTCAGGGCCGTTGGCGTCCCCCCCCTTTGCGCTAGGAAACGGGTTTCTACTCGAGCGACCACCGGCGACCTCCTCGGGGCGAGCGGTGCGTGCGGAGAGGGAAGAGGGAGAGAGAGAGAGAGAGAGAGAGAGAGAGAGACGCGGGGGGCTGCAGCGACCAGTGGCTTCCCGGTGGCAGAAGACGCTGCTCGGCGACGGCCGGGGGCTCCTTCCCTGGTCAAAAGTCACACACGTGACCGCGCCCCCGATAAGTACCGGGGCCCCAGTGCGGAGCGGCGGGCGGGGCCTCGGCGGAGGAGGCGGGCGCGCGATTGGTGCGCGGCGCCGTCAATCACGTCCCCGGGTCGTCGTCCCCCCTCCGGCCCCGCCCCCCCATTTTTTTTTTTTTAATGGCGCCACCTGTCGCTGTTAGTGACTCGCGGTGAGGGGTGAGGGGGGGGGGGGGGGGGGGGGGGAGACGGGAGTCGTTCGTTTGAGAGAAAACCGCCACAAATGGAGACGAGCCGCCCTCCAGCCCGGGCCGCCGCCAGTTCGGTTAAGGCTGCTTTGGCGAAGTGCGCCCAACTCCGAGTGGCGTCGGACGCAGGCGTCCGCTCCGTGGCGTGATGCGCGGTTGTGACTGATGTCGAGGAGTTTTTTTTTGTTTTTTTTTTAAAGTGGCGTCAAATCATTTCGAGTCACGACTCCGCACGGATCGTTCACGTGTCGCGCCCGCCACCGACTGCCATGACGACAAAGCCAGGCCCCCGGGCGGCGCAGGGAGGGGCGGCCCCCGGGGGCTTGGAGGGGCCCCCAGATGAATAAAACTCCTTTTTAGAAGTGAGTCGGCCGGTTATATTTTGCTATTAAGCTTCATACTGGTTGACATCTCTCTGTTCGTTTTGGGGTTGTTTTTTTTTTACTTTTTTTATTTATAAGGTCCTTTTTTTGTGTTTTTTTTTCTCTAAACTTTCATAGACTTTCGTTGGGTTTTATTGAGTGCTTTTGTTTTGATGCCACTTGTCTGTCTGTCCAGCACTTTGTAGGAGTGTGTTTTAAAAAGGGATATTATAAATTAAGCTTTATTTACTCACACATCAATGAACACGCACACTGTACATACATACACATCCAAAAGTATTATATATATATATATATATATATATATATATATATATATATATATATATATATATATATATATTATTTTTTTTGCCTATATTTTTTGCTGTTATTGTCACTTTGATGTACATTTTTTCCAGATTTCGATTATTTTATTAGTATTCTTGTATTGTATCACTGTTTGGGACAAAAAAATATTTTTAATCTATTTTTGTGGGGAGCCTTGCATCCAAAAATGCTCAACTTGGCAAAAGTTGCAAGTCAAAGAAAAAAGAAAAAGCATTTCTCATTTCATCTCATTTTCTCACCCTGTGGACCGGGGCAGTGGAGTGTGCAGTGGTTTTGCTTGTGTTGCAGTAATATAAAATATAAAACGCGTCTCCTCGGGGGAAGTTGCGTGGACACCTCGACCGCCTCCCATCAATAATTCCCTCCACACCTCATCCCACGCACGTATCCCGGTCGCCGAAAGGAAATCAACTCGAGACCATTTTCATGAGAAAGATGATTTATTCACCATTTTGTGCAGAGGGAATAATTACTCCAGACATCTTGAGTCGGTGCAAGAGAAAAAAGGAAACAAACGGAAACAAACTGTACGCCTTGACATGGCGGCAACATAATATTGGATTGGGTGGTCATTCACAACATGGTTATTCTGAAATATTATAGAAAAAGTAAAAAATAAACGACGGACAGGAGAAATGTGCTGAAACCCATTCTACTCCCAATTTGTACCGAGAGCACAGCGTGGGGTGAGTAACGGTTTCCACCTGCATTTGGAATCAGAACCATTGGCGCCGCAATTACTTGGCACGCTGGTGTAATCACTCCTGGCCCATTAACCTACTGCAGGGCTCGGGCACGTGACGCGGAGATGCTGCTAAAAAATACGTTTTAAAAAACAAGCCACAAACTTAAGTGGACCCATAACGCACCGCGGTGCAAGCCGCGTGCCGATATAACGTCGATGAGGACGAGCGATCGATAAAGGACTCGCCCTCGAGGCCCTAACGAGGGCTCCGGCGGCGGCGCGGCCGAGCCCGTGGGCGGCGGCGTTGTCGACATTAAATCCACCTCTAATGAATCCAAAGTGCGCGAGTCCGAGGGGAAATGCGGCGTGAAGCCATGAGAGAACGGCTCGAGCGTCACGTTGAGACTGGAACCTACGGCGTCAAAGTTCTAGACGGGTAGCGGCGCTGCAGGGTTCAAACTGGCCAGATCGATTACTGTCCCCCTTTTCACACCACGGGGGAAATAAATGGGGAAACTCAAAGTATAGCAAGTACAACCAGCATATACTGTACAACTGACACGAGACTCAACCCTAAGCGAGGCGCAGATGCAGAAGTGTGCAGGTTTTTTTTCATCAATATTAAGAGTTATGACAGTGAATGGAGAGCAAGGATTTCGGACACAAGGCTGCATTTACACGCTTGAGCCAGTAGGGGGAGAGAGAGAGAGGGGAGTTTCTGCATTATTAAAATGGGATTCTTTTTTTTTTCTCCCCCAAACTTCCAGAACTCACTGATTACCCTTTAAAAAGGGTCAAAATATCAAAGCAAAATGCACACACGAAAAAAATTAAACATAAGCAAAATAAAAATGCACCAAAAACAAACCGCCGCTATCGTAGCCTGGCCATAAACTAAGGTCCTCTGGCATCGGGAGGGCGGGGTTAGGGAGAAGCACAAGAGATTTTAACGCCACCAACTCACCTGGCAACACATTCATCTAGCAACTGGGCCATCCCTCCATCCTTCCTCTTCCTCCTCCTCTTCTTCCATTTCGGTTTGTTTGTATCACGGGCCAGGCAGAGAGAAGGAAACGCCCCTCGTTCGTGTTCGCTTCACCCTCTCATCTCACCGCTGTCGGAGCAAACGCCAGCGACTCAGTTGACTCTGCGTGATGCGTGAAGGCGTGTGTGTGTGTGTGTGTGTGTGTGTGTGTGTGGGCGCGCATGCGTATTTCGTTATAATTTACATTACATCGTACACCCATGACGGCCAGTCAAGCTCACCCCAGAGTTCAGCGCACCAGAAAATCTCCTATAGGAGCCCTGAGATCTGTAACAATCTGCAGGCGTGGCCACGTACCTCGGCCTGCGTCTTATAGGACGTTTCTGATCTGGACGCGGGAGGAGACGACGACACACACGGGGGAAACGGGCACGGTGCGGCCGCCCGTCGCCGGGGGCAACGGGGTCGGGTTGAACACCAATACCAAGATCCTGGTCGCAGCCGCGCAGCGCGAAACCGCTCATTAGCTGGAGCACCCCGTCCAACGCCGGAGGCTCTGGAGGTTAGTGTGTCCGGCGAGCGTGTGTCTCACTCTCACTCTCGCACACACTCTCACTCTCGCACACACTCACTCTCCCACACACACTCACGCACACGCACACGCACACACACACACACTGGGCGGAGGGGTTGCAGGCGGAGGGGGTGGGCAGTCCTGGGAAGTCAAGTCGGGAGCCGGCGCCAACAACCCAGATCCAAAATGGCGACGGCGGGCGCGGCGGCAAGCTCTGTGTGTGCGGCGGAGAGGCGCACAGGGGGAAGGGAGGGGCGGGGCAGGGTGGGAAGGCGGCGAAAACGGCGGTGAACGGGGGCCGAGGGGAGGGGGTGGGGTTCGGTCGGCTGTCCACATGTGCCAAACCGCAACACAGCAGTCCGTGAGACGTTAGAGGGAGGAACACCCTCTGACATCCGCATCCACACACCACCCACACACGCACACAAGCGTTGGACTTCTTAGTGTGGAGTGCCCCCATCCCCACCCCGCCACGCCACGCCTGCCAGCCAGCCGTGGCTCTCCGCTACCACCAGAGACGAGGGTGCACGGGGTGGGGGTGTGGGGTTTGGTGGTGCAAGGTGTTTGTCGGTCAAGGCATAACCAGGAGATGAAGAGCGGCAGGGGTGGGGGTGAGGGTAGGGGGAGGAGGGCGGAGTGGGGCCGCCCAACGGTGTTTTCTTTAGTCATTTACCTTGACGGTGGAGAGCGAGCGAGAGAGAGAGAGAGAGAGGGAACGCGTTTTTCCACCCCACCGCAAAAAGTCCTCAGACCCCGAGATTGTGCCCTGAGGAGCGCCAGCGGGCGGCGGCCGGCCTGCTTCAGCTGAGGTAGTTAGTGCAGCCGGTGGCAGCGGCGTGGCGGCAGAGCACAGAGATCACACATGCAGGTCTACAGCAGAGTGGACACAGAGACACACGGTGGTGGTGGTGGTGGTGGTGGGGAGGGGCGGGGTTCGGTGGAGAGAGGAGACCAGACCAGACGCACATCCCGCCGACCCCACCCACCCACCCACCCACCCCAACCCCACCCCGACAGACAGGAGGACGGCCCCACAGATCAAAATGTGCGACCGGGCCATTCTATCTGTGTGCCTCTCCCCAGCTCTCCACAGGGAACCGGGTGGAACCCCCACTGTGGCTGCAGCGCAGTTTCGTGGGCAATTTGGAGAAATGACAGGATAGAAAACTGTGTTTGGAAGGACAGGACTGCACTTGATCAACACATTTAGTCATTTAAATTAGCTTTTTATTGTAAATATTTACTTTTTTTCCCCAGATATTTGATTTGTAGATTCCACTTGAAAAAGGGAGCCTTTGCTTTAGCAAATGCAAAAACACAGCACAATGAAGGGCATTAAGTCGTGAGCAGGACCGATTTTAAGATTTCTCACCACCTCCTTAAAACTTTCCAGGAAACTGAAATATACAATATAAAAAAATAAATTAAAATAAAATAAAAAATGTGGAATTATTTCAGGGGGCGGGGGTAATGCAGAATATGTGCTGAACAGTAAATGTATTATCTATTTTCTTGGCCAAGTGCCTTCCAATCCCTTCAAGCAGCGCCACCTGAGAATCTTTTTTCGGGGGGGGGGGGGGGGGGGGGGGGGGGGACACGGCGGATCCCGACAAAAGGGGTGGGGGGGGGGCGGGGGCTGTGCAACTTTTATTGAGGGGGGAGGGGCTGGAGAGAGGAAGGAGCACCGGCCCAGACTTACCCCGACCACAGTGAACAAAGCTGGGGCAGCAGCTACACCCGTCTCCCCCGGGGGCCCCAGTGTCAAAGGGAGTCTGCTCGCTCATTTTCCACAAAGGGAAACAGGAAGTAAAGGAAGAAAAAAAACAACAAAAAAAAACATAAAACAGGAAGAACGGGAAATGTCCAAACCCTTTGTATTTTTTTTTTTTTTTAACCACAGTAGTGAGCCAAACATTCTTTATTATAATGGCGAGTATAGTTTACAGAATTTCAATAAAAAGCATGCCGGTGTGTTTACTTTTCTTTTTGTCTTTTTCTTAAAAAAAAAAAAAAACAAAAAAAAGAAAAGAAGAGGGGCAAAAATTAAAATGCTTCCTTTAAAAAATACGATCTCAGACATGGCAAAACAAGACATTTTGCAAACCACACAATTCTACGGAGGATGCAGCTCGTATGCGTGTGTTTGAATATAGGACATAGAAAGGTTACACTGTGAGATGCAAAAAGTCACTGAACCACTAAGAACCACAGGAAGGGGGGGAGGGGGAGGGAGGGCAGGGGTTGGGGGGGGGGGGGCAGGGAAGGGCTGTGTCTACGTCGAGACCGGGCGGGATTTGCAAAGCGTCCCGTTTTCAAACCGTCGTGCGGACACGTCGGTGCCGGGGTCGCCGCATTGGACAACGCCTTGCAATAACAAACGATGGAATTGATGGAAGGAAAGGTTTGGGGCTCCCTAACCCAAGCCTCGTTTTCCCTCCGACCACCGGGTGGTCACCCCGATTGTTTGGCATGGGAATGTTTTAAATGGATCAAGGATTTTTATTTTTTGGAGAATTGTCCCACGGGGTAATCATGACGTCGGGCAACTCAACCTCCCCCCTGAAAGCCGTTCTCTCCGTACCGGATCGATTTGAAAGGATTCCCATGCCAGCCGGGGGGTTGGACTCCCAGCGACGGACGAACGAGCCCGAGGTTAAAAAGAAACGGCCCGCCGCTTTCCTCCGAGTCCAAACGAAGGAAAGTCTCGATTCACTTCCGGTGATTTTGCCGGAGGGGGGTTTTGTTTGGCGGCTGCATAGAAATGAAAATAGTCCCGCCCGCCTCTCGGTAAAATCTGTTTAAAATGTTTTTTTTGCAAATCCCTTTCGTTCCGGGCCTGGCGTGTGGAAAAGGATAGTTTGGGGGCAACTGAAAGACACTGATCCATCTCTCTGTTGATTGGTGCTAATGCCGCTCGCCTCCTGCTTGGAACAGTAGCTAAGAAAAACTCATTAAAGGCATGGATGGCCCGGCTTGGGTTTTTGTCCTTAAAAAAAAAAAGTCAATAAATAATAAAAAATTAAAAACCCCGATAAGAACGAAAAACAAACTGTAAACCTCAACAAACCTCCCAAACAAACCCGCGGCTGCCACGGTTTTAAGCCGCGGAGCCAAAGAATACGTCTAAAGCACTTTTTTCTTTTATTAGTATTGTTTTTAAAAGGGGAGATCCCTCCACTTAATGCACTTCATTCAAAGCTTGTAGGCACATGGTTGAGCTCGTCGCGCGCTGCGTCCCCAGGCGGGGCTGGACCGGGAGCCGGTGAATTCATGGTAAAACCCCACCCGGGCCGACTGGGCTAAAACTAACGGAAACACTAAAAAATACAGACGGTTTTTAAAAAAAAAAAAGGCCTCGGAAATGACAGTGACCACCGCCCACCCTCCCGCCCCACCCCCCCCCGGAATGGCCGACTGACCCTCAAACCTCAAAAGAGTAGAATCTGGGGGCTGTTTTTTTTTTGTGTCACCGCCGAAAATTAATTGTCAGAGGTAGGCAGCTGTACTTAAAGAGAGAGACAGAGAGAGAGGGAGAGACAGATAGAGAGAGAGAGAAGTGAGTCAGTGTCTTTCTGTCAGTTACACTGGATGTTGGGGGGAGGGGAGGGATCGAGAGGGGAAAGTCCAAACATACATTACAGTATGTGTACTGTAGGTGTGCTTTTTCTTTTTTCGTGTACTGACTTTTTTTTTTTGTTTTTAATCATATATTTTTTTTCCCCTTCGGGTCACGTGTGTGATGAGCTTTGCGTTACAATCTCTCCATCTTTCTCTCAAAAACACATTCGTACCAAACACATTCAAACCCGACATCCCCGCCACCAAACTGGGTTCAGCCCGCCGCGACCTGTACACTGTGCTTATACAGCGCCCCCCCAACCCCCGACACACCCCAACGCAAGAAAGAAAGGAAGCAAGTCAGTCAGTAAGTAAGGCAAGACAGGGTTTTGGAGTTAGCTGCCCTGGTGGATTCCTAATTGGTTTATTAAAAATATTTTGTTTTTAAAAAAAAAAAAGTAGATGTTTGGCCTTCATAACTGAGTCACAGAAAAAATTATAGGACTCACTCGGTAAGTCCGATACTGGCACAAGTGTTGGAATCGACTGGCATGACGTGGAACTAGTACCGAGTAGGCAGCAACTAGAAGCAGAACCAGGGGAAGCGTTAATGCCCGTACGACGGCTGGGAGCACCGCGGCCCCTTTAAAGGCCGTGCGGCGTGCTGGACCGCGGTCGGCGGCGGGCTTCACTTTGGTCGTCGTCGTCGTCCCTCCAGTCACACCGCGCCCACGCCGACACAAAACCCACTCGCTCCCACAAACACTCTGACAAAGTAAGGAACGAGCACACAGCCGCTGGAAGGTGTTGGAGCTCAGGGGTCGGAGAAGGTGATGGATCGGGAGGGAGGTTGCGGGCGAGGGGAGGGCGGGCGGGGTTGCAGGGGAGGGGGCGGTAGCAGTAGGGCGGAGGGGAGGGGGCGGGGCCAGAGAGCTGTGTGTGTGTGTGTGTGTGTGTGTGTGTGTGTGCGCGTGTGTGCAACTATCGGAAGGGGGGCTCAGGCGTGTGAAGGGAGAGTTCGGGGCGGCGGAGGATGGCCTCCTTGCGTGTGGGCGGCGGCAACGGCGGCTCATACACCCTGGGTGCGGCCATGGCGGCGGCCACGGCGGCGGCGGGCACCATCGGCCGGAGGGCGTCCAGCGTGGCGACCTGCTGGGCGGGCATGGCCTGGACCCCCGGCATGCCGGGCAGCGCCGTCACTGCGCTGGGCGGCGGGTAGGCATACTGGAACTGGGGATACTGCTGCAGCTGCTGGTAGTACTCGGCATAGTACCTGTCGGGAGAGAGGCAAGAGGGAAGGGCAAAGGATTGTGGGTAACGTGTTTGCGGCGATACGTCCGATTCAGTTTTGATCCCGCTATTCCAATTTGATGCAAAGGGTTGAGATTCAATTCGATAGACAGAAACAGAATGCAACTACCAACTTCACTCTCTGACACCTGAGAGATATTTAAATTCATTTGTGACTACCGTGGGATTTCAGTATTAAAGAAATTAACAACATTGATGTTCCATCTATGTTGTCCATCTAGGCTGTATAACATGTTTCTAACTTAGCAATAAGATAAATATTCTCGCCTGAGAAGCATTTTCGCTATTATCAGAAGAGATCTCGCTCTTGTGCACGAGGGGGGCGGGGCCGGCTCCCTCTGCCCCGCCCCCAACGCTGTTTTTAGTTCTTTTATCTGGAGGAACGGGGCGCACGGAGAGCCGTGTTCACATCCGTGTCTCACACACAAAAAAAACAAAAACATATCTATGATTCCTCATTGAAATGGTATCCCTGTGCATTTTGTATTCTTCTGTTTAATCCTGTTACAACGCACGCCGACTGAAAAACACAAAAAAAAGACTGCTCGACTTGAAGAATCTCACTCAACAGGCGTGTTTCCGACTGATGATTCCATCCTTTCAGGGGGCGGCCCTAATTTTAACTCACACACACTTACTCAGGGGATAGAAAGATACAAAAACACACTAAAACTCACTAAAAAAAACAAAAAAAACAAAACTTAGGGAACAATAGCAGCTGAGAGGAGGAGGAGGAGGTTTTAGCAGCCGGGTTTGGAGCGCAGCTGGGAGCTACTCCGTGTCCTACCTCGCCATGGGATCCTCTCCGGCCTCCGCCGCCTCCTCTGCCGCTCGGCCGGCCGGCGTGGGCAACAGGGGACGCCGTGGCTTGGCGCGCTGGTACATGAAGGGCTTCATCACGGGGTCAGGCAGCAGCGACCTCCGCAGGGGACTCCGGTCACGCTCGCCGGACTTGGCGGCCGCTGACTGCTGCTCGGCCAGAACCTGCTGGCCCTGTGCGAAGTAATGCGCCTGCCTCGCCGCCTCGAACAGCGCCGTGGCCGGGTCCGCCGCTCCCATGGTACTGATGTGGGCATAGGCCGGCGTGGCGGCGCCGTATATGGCCGGGGCCACTGTGTAGGCCGGGTTGCCCGCCGAGGGCATCTCGATGCCAGGGCCGGCGGTCAGATACACCGGGTGGTTGGCCACAGCAGGGGTGTAGACTGGTGTGCTGTAGGCGGCCGGGCCGGCGGCCACCTGGCCGTACAGGTTGGGCGCCACTGAGCCGTACACCTGCGCCCCCGACGTGAGCGCCGCCTGGTTAGCTACCGTCCCGTACAGCTGGTTGGCCACGTTGGCGCCGTACACCTGGCTGGCGAGGGCGCCGTACACCGCCGGGCTGACCGGGTTGCCGTCGGCACGCGTCCCCGCCGTGAGCCCCGTGAGGGCGGCGTAGGTGGGGTCGAAGGTGGAGGTGTTGTACACCGAGTTGTGCACGCTCTGCTGCACCTGCAGGGGGAGCCCGGCAGCGGCGGCGGCGGCAGCGGCCAGCACGGCGGCCTGGCTCTGGTACTGCTCCAGGGACGGCTTCCCAACGGGACACTCCCCGGCGTAGTGGCCCTGCTTCCCGCAGCTCACGCAGGGGATCTTCCCCGTGGGCGTCTGCTTGCTGGGCTGCACCTTGGACAGCTCCACCGAAAGCGGCCGGCCCTTGAAGGAGGTGCCGTGCAGGGCCTCGATGGCCTGCAGCGCGTCCTCCTTGTTCTCCATGTGGACGAAGGCGTAGCCTGCGGAAGACGAATGCCTGGCTGTCATTGAGCGCAGGGACAACAATTAGGACCGCAGCGGCCACCGGCACACACTTAAACTCTACACTTATACTCTATGTCACACTGAATAGCTCCAGTAACTCTAGCGTGGCACCAGCGTCGACCAAGGGCTGGTGCATATGGCTATGAGGCTATGACATAGATTAAAAGAAAACATTACATTTTCAAAAAAACATTTTATGGTTTAACGCTACAATGCATATGGGAGGGGGGTCGAAAACCACCCAGATCAGTGTTTTCTTGCTTTATTTTTCTGATCTAATATTCCTAGAAATCCCTTAATGAAGATGTTTTTCATCAGACTGTTTTTATACCAGAGGAATTCACCAAATACACATTACAAAAATAAACGTTAATGAACTGCACACAGTTCATTAACGTTTATTTTTGTAATGTGTATTTGGTGAATTCCTCTGGTATAAAAACAGTAAAAGCCCAATTGTGTAACAAGCATTAATTAGATAAAACCTAGGACCTTTTGAATCACAAACATATTAAAGATGCATAATACAGATACAGAACACATGTCGCATATTTCTGGTATTTCCAGTTCCTCGTTATCATCTTCACATTCAGATACTGGTTCTAATGTTCCTTTACACTCATGACATGCTCCCACTCCTCCCTAATGGAGCCTAAACAGCACATTGAGGTCAGAGAAGGACAGACCTTGTGAGACTCACCTTTGACCTTGTCGCACTCCAGGACCTTGCCGAAGGTCTGGAAGAGCTCCTGGAGGTCCTCCGTGGTGCACATGCCGCTCAGGTTGCCCACGAACACCTTTGTGGAGTGCAGTGGCCGGCCGCGCGACTCCTCCACCACCAGGTTCCGCCCGCGGAACTCGCGGCCATTGAGCTCGCGGATGGCGCGCTCGGCGGCGCCCTCGCCCTGCAGGTGCACGAAGGCGAACTGCCGCAGCACGCTGCAGCTGACCACCTGGCCGTAGGCCTCAAAGATGGCCGACAGCTCCTCCTGCGTGGTGTCCAACGCCAAGTTACCCACAAAGAGCTTCACCGTGTGGCTCTTGTCCATGGTGCTGGAAGGAAAAAGACAAGGCGGGCGGCCGGTGTCAGACATTCGTCATTATCACACTCCGATTGGTCAATCGTGTCAATCAGCGGTCAGTTATTTCCAAATTGTACGAGGCTGGTTGTAATTAAAGCGATGATTCTGGATGTTTGGATGCTGTCTTTACGCCATTTAAAATTAAATTTGATTTGATTAATGTAACAAGACTGCTCGCCTCACGGAGAGATAATAAAAAAGTATATATATAAAAAAAATAATAAAAGATGTTTGTCGCCGTGGTGATTTTGTGACAATTCCCTGCAATCCAACCGAAAACAACGGACCTAAACATTTTGAAGTGTGAATCACAAGCCCAAAAATAAAGACAAACACAACCCAACAAAAACCCAAGGGTCCATTACAAATCCCAAACAAGTTTGACACATCAATCATCATTTCTCATGTTTCAGCACAATTTCTACGCCTGATGTTCAGCAAAAAGAGGTCTTCTGCCTGTAGCTCCCAAATTATTGGTGCATGGGATTCAACATGAGATTGTGTGTGTGTGTGTGTGTGTGTGTGTGTGTGTGTGTGAAGTTTAACATTTAAAAAGTTAAAATTCAGACATTTCTTAGATACAAATGAGCTCAGGTACAGTACATATTTTAGTAGTGTTTAGCAGTATTTTAGTGGCACCTGTCAAGGGTTGGGATATTATAATTATATATATTCTGTTATACATTATTATATTAGGGATATATTAGGCAGCAAGTGAACAGTCAGTTGTTGAAGTTGATGTGTTGAAGCAGCGTAAGGATCTGGGCCTCTTTGACAAGGAGCACATTGTGATGCTAGACTGGGTCAGAGCATCTCCAAAACGACCGGTCTTGTGGGGTGTTCCCAGTACGCAGTGGTTAGTACCTACCAAAAGTGCTCCAAGGAAGGACAACCGGTGAACCGGCGACAGGGTCATGGGGCCCAAGGCTCATTGATTCATGTGAGAGCGAAGTCTAGTCCATCTGGTTCGATCCCACAGAAGAACTACTGTAGCACAAAGTGGTGAAAAAGTGAATGGTGCTATGACAGAAAGGTGTCAGAACACACAGTGCATGGCAGCTTGCTGCGTATGGGAGTGGTCAGTGTCCAATGCAGCCTGTCCACCACCCAAAGCACCTGCAATGGACATGAGCGTCAGAACTGGACCATGGAGCAATGGAAGAAGGTGGTGGTCTGATGAATCATGTTTTCTTCACATCCTGAGGATAGGCGGGGTTAGGGTCCGATCCCATCAAGCATCTGTGGGATGTGCTGGAACAACAAGTCGATCCATGGGGGCCCCACCTCACAACTTCCAGGACTTAAAGGATCTGCTGCGAACAACTTGGTGCCAGATACCACAGGACACCTTCAGAGGTCTTGTGGAGTCCATGCCTCTATGGGCCAGAGCTGTTTTGACGGCAGAAGGGGGAGCTACACAATATTGGTGGAGGTTTTAATCTTGTGGCTGATCGGTGTACACACACGATCACACACACACACACACGATCGGAATCACTAATAGTACCCAAAAAAACACCCAATGTCAATCCCAACAGCGATAATGTGAAGGCCAGGAGGAATTTAAGGAATCCCACGACACGAGAAGTCCTGATCATGGCTGGTGTAAAAGCACACGTCACGTTGAGACGGGGTTGTGCGGTGTAGCTCAGTCCCCTACGTTTCTCTTCCTCTATCACTTTTATTGCTGCAATAATTCAAAGATCCATGTGGAACTTGACCCCAAGGTAGAAGATTTCTGTTTCGTTTTTTTTTTGCTGTTAGTCCAGTGAGACGTGTCACTGGTACAGAAGATGGTTCAGGCCACATGAACTAAAGGAAGGCGAAATTATGAAATAACAGATTAATTTTAAAACATTTCAAAAATAAATTCCAAGTCTGAGATTATTCTCACAACTCTTCTCGTTTCCATACTGTATTTCACTTTTTTTGGTAAATTAATACTTATTAATATTTGAGATTAATGTCAGAACTAATTTCTGACCATATATTTTGTAATATATTTGGTCAAAAAATACTTCAGAAATATCACCATGTCAAAATGGTTTTTTTTTTGATTGAAACAACACAGCTGTACACTAGAAGACATTTTGGAAAACACAAAAAGTTAATTCTAAAATTCCCAAATAATATCCTGCTAAATACTATTTCAAATAAAAATCGCCATGCGGAAGCGAAACTACTGACATGAGCCGTTTTAACGTAAGACGTTACAGAATAATACGTAAATAAAAAGAAAAGAAAGAAAAACACATTTTTCGATGAATCCAAGAGCTGATGTTTTGTACCCGATTTAAAAATCTAAAATAACAAACGATTTAAACGCGACAGAAATAAAGGAATCGATATTTTCGCCACGTGTCCCTAACCCGCCTCCGTACATCCTTCTCGCTTCACGTCCTCCGTGGAAACGGTAAAAAAAATAAAAAAAAATCCCCCCAGATTCGTTTCAGGTTGTTGCTGTTTCAACGGCCTCCATTTTACACCGAACGCCGCCTCGAACCGAGACCGTCCTCCCCGACAAACAACCCGATAGATCCGTGACCCGATCGATAAGGGACAACGTTTCGGAGGGGGGCTGCGGGGCCCTTCACACGCCCCTGGTTTCCGCGTCGCTCGGGGCGAGCAGCGCGGCTCCCATTGTCCGACCGGGACGCAAACCCCGGAAAAATACATGTCCGGTCACCCGCCCCGGAGCGCACCCCGTCCGTTATTCGGAGTTAGCGCTTCGACATAACGATGTTTAAAAACAAAAAAGAGAAAGGAAAGTAAAGGGGGAAGCCGACCGGGCGGTTTCTCCCCCTCCCCCTCCTCCTCCTCACCCCCGGACCGGACCGGACCGGCGACGTCGAAGCGCTCCGCAGGTCGCGTCGAGCGTTTCGACGCGTTAACGCGAACTCGCCGCCGCGCGGGTGTTCGGTACTTAACGGTTTTTGTTTAGTTTGGTTCCCCCCCCTCCCCCGGCGTCGAACGGGTCGAATCGGAGCGATAACAGCCGGAGGAGGAGGAGGAGGAGGAGGAGGAGGAGGAAGGGGGGGTGGGGGAAGCGAAGAGCTACCATCTTACCTCGGCGGTGGTGCGTTTCAAAATGGTAGCGCCTGGCCGCCTGCTTCCGTCTGGGAGGGAGGAGGAGGCGGAGGCGGAGGCGGAGGAGGAGGAGGAGGAGGAGAGATGCTGAGCACTCACCCAACACGCATTTTTTAGACTTTTTTTTTTTTTTTTATAAAATAATCCTCTTTCCTGCGGGTTTTTCACCCGGTTACAGGCAATGGAAACACCGACAAAACGGGTTTTATTTGTAATTTGTACTGACGTAATTATAGGGTTAAAGTGGTAATCCAGACAATTATTTTGTGGGGGGAAAATAACCTATAATAACCATAATCCTTTTTTTAGTTTTTGCTCACTTTGGGGCAGCCATTCGATGTCTTTTTCATTCCGCATGTGCTCCTCTACGCGCGGTTTCCATTGTTCGTGGCGGAGTCCCCCCCCCCCCCCCCCCAAAAAAAAAGACGCGTGGACGATTCGTCCGTCACGAACAAACAGTTATGACTCGGCGAAAGAGTCGTTCATTCGAGACCCACCTGCAAACCTTCTGTTTGTTTTTCCGTTGGGTCGTGTCATGCTTTGCTTGCGGTGGAGATAAAGCGAATTTAAATTCATTATTGAGCAGCAACGAGAGGTTTGTCTCTTTTTGGAGGTTCGTCTCTTCGCGAGTGACCCAAGAGTTGTTGAATTCGCCGACTCGTCGTTGGTTTGATTCAGTCGGTGTCGCGCGAAAAAAAAAAAGTAACTTCCGCTTTTTGGTTACGTCATCCGAACGACTCTTTTTTTTTTTTTTTTTCTCTCTCTGAAGCAAGAACCGAATCCGAGGGAAAAGTCAAACCTTTCATCACCGGTTGAGCAAGTATGCAAAGATTGGGCGCGTGCAGGAATTGAAATGAACAAAAATAATAATAACTGCACTGGGATGGAAAAATAAAGCCACCACCTCAAGCGACCAAGAAAAGATCATTAAAAAAAAACGACCGTCTGAGGGCGGAGGCGACTAAACAAAACAAGACTGCCCTTTTGAATGGAATCGTGGGACTTCCACCCAATCACGGATTACCACTTTAATAACAACGCTGTCACACAAACACAGAAGCACATCGTTACTGGCCCACGATCCAGGTTCTCTATGCAGCAAAAATAGTGCAGCATCGTACTTCCTGCTGCAAAAGGCACAGAACTCGCAAGCAGTCGTTACTCTATTTAGGTGACGGGCGCCACGATGGGGTGATCTCTGCGCCTCCGTCGTCATCGCCCGGGGCACGTTCTGACGTCGAAAGCCATGCCCCGTCAAACGCGCGTTGGGAGGGGGGGCGATCCGATCGCAAGCGGACGGATCCGGGCCACGTACGACCGCATCCTTTTCGCAGCGTGAACGCAAATGTGTCCCGGGCCACATTGAAGGGTCGCCTACTCAACTGAGGCCTTCCGCTTGACGGGGGGTACATACTCATTGGTGGGGGTGTTATTGTGTCGTTTAATGAATTAACACATCTAAAATAAAGACACACTTTGTCTTTATTTGTAGACGAGGGAACCGGAACACTGAGTGGACCGGCGATCGCTCCCTCTCCGTTACGCAGTGATCCAATACGGAACGGGACGGTTGTGTTAAAAAAAAGTTTCATACAAGTAGGAAACCAACGAAAATAAATACACCTGAAATAAAAACACACTTCTTAAAAACTTAACTCCCTCCCCACTGTCCCGATCCGAGGCAGAACAGGACAAATGAAAAAAGGAAAATGAATACATCCAAATTAAAATCACAGGGAAACCCCGCTCCAATTCTCATGAGTTACGTTCACATCTTTAATTTCTTTTCAAAAGCAAGAAAGAAAATCAGCAGAGTAAATGAATGCGTTTGGGCCCGAACGCTGCGCTGCGTACGGCGCACGGTGCGCCATCGTGGCAGCCGGAGTTGCCGTGATGTTGCCCGCGGAGAGCGGGACGCCAGATCCGATTGCAAGCGGCCGCCCGAGACGCGCATGGAGACGCACCCCGCGGGAGCAGACGCGCACCTAGAGCTGTCCACTTGCGATCGGATCGCCCGAGACGCGTGTCCGCGCCGGGGCGTGAGTGGAGCCCGGCCGGAATTCGACTCTCTCCCCATTCCTCCCATCTCTCCCCCACCCAAGTGTCTCAATCCCGCCCCGCGGATTCAACGTGAACAGGCGTCTCCTCACGCCGGTGGTCATCGGGAGAATATTTTGAGCTTCTCACGATGAAAGACGAGCAGGGCTGGAACGGGTGGCTCACACATCGTCCGTCACACACACTTAGGATAATCAGAGTGTAAAACGTAGCATCGGGCATCAAACAAAATCAATTACAAAAGAAAGTCGCCTGGTTTTACAGGCCCCCCGTCGCCGCGCTACAATCAGATCGCGGAAGAATCGTCTGGCGCGGGACCCCCGTCGAGCAAATTGGTCAGCGACATTTTCAAGGGACTGCGAAGCTGCCATTTCCTTTGGCCGTTTCGCCGTCTCCCGCTCGCCGCCCTCCTCCGGCACGCCGCCCCGTCGACAAGCGCTCCGCTGGGGGGGGTTGCTGGGGCTCAGAGGTGCGCGGCGGGGGTCTGCGCGGGGGCCTTGCTGCGGCCCTTCCCCGCCAGGGAGCGCTCCCTCTCCTCCCACAGCGTCACCCCGTCGCAGGCGCAGAACTGCTTGGAGTTCTGGAAGAGTCCGGCGGAGCGGGCGATGATGCCGCAGGCCAGCCTGTCGTTGGGGGGGGGGAGAAGGAAGGTGTTCAGCGGCAAACAGGTTGGTGGAGCACCGAGCGGGATTTACACCGATTCAGACAAACAACAACAACAACAACAACAACAACAACAACAACAAAGCGGAGGTTCATTCATTCTCCCGGATTTCGCGTCCGATCGAGGTTTTCGGGATTCATTCAAGATTTTAAACTTTTGCGAAGTTTCGCTCCGACAGTACGACCAGGAGCCACCCGTTGCTAAGCAACTGCTAAGCAGCACTGAAGTTGAAACAAATTAAACTACAAGTTACTCATGGACAATTAATAAATGTATATATAATTAACATTGTAGGTTGCGATATTCAGCATTAATAAATCTGCTAGTTTGTCAATTAATTTTGTGTATAAAATTTAAGATTTTTTTTTTTTTTTTTAATGGGAAAAGGTAAAAATGAAAGAATGGAAAAAAAGTTTTTACGCTCTTTTGAAACATTATTTTTAGCATCCATTCCATTCAGTAAAAATGGCAAAGGCAAGTTTTGGGGTGGGGGTGGCTCCTTCTCAAGGTTTCTGACATGTTTGTTTTTGTGGCCGGTGACATTGACGTCCATGTTGAAACGTGAGCCTGTGAACCCAGTTGGAGACCGGACTGTGATTAAAGGGCGGTGGAAATAAACCGGACCAAGACTGGATGCACACGCCGCTTATTGCGCCCCGGTGCTGAATGAGGAAAATACAGAGAGAAAAACGACAGATGCTTTTTTAATATTAGTACGTTCCAAATGGCCTCGTTCAGGCTACGTGCCACGGGCCCTTTGGTCATAACATGTTGACTTTATGTTGCGTGAGCATAATTATTTTTAAACATTTACCTGTAAATAGCATCTGACTATCTATTTCTATTTATTGCACATTTCAATGACAACTATAGGGACCGACAGTCAAAATGTAAATGAATATCTTTAAAATTGTAATGAATTTTCATATTAATTTATATTTTGGGAAAAAAATAAAATCTTAAAAAAAAATCCAAATGAATCTCGTGTTACTGGCCTGTAAGTAGTAAAAACAAAATATACAAAAACACACTTTTACACTGAAAATAATTCTAAGTATTTTTTTCTATTTATATAAAAAATGTACATATTTCTATGACATGACTTAATATTTGGACAATGTTTGCATGTGACATCTTGTCCACGTCTCCCAGCGCCGCATACTGTCTCACCTCTGGCCAGAGTTGCCGGTGTGTCTGGAGAGGGCGTGGCCGCCGCGCCCCAGGTCGTCCTCGCCGGCGTCCACCACCAGCGAGCGGCCGATCACGTCCCAAACCTGCGGAGCGGTTTTAGGGAAAACAGCCTCAAAGTGTTTAAGGAGTAAACGCTCGGAGCGGAAGGTAAACAACATGCAACACTTCCCCCCGAGCCAGGTTTACAAATGCAGTTGTGCATCTTTACCGCCTCAGCCGCTTGGATTTCATCTTTGTCTGGTGCATGGAGCACATTTTGCAAATTCTGCACATTGTATTTCTTGATTTTTGGACTTTGAAGTTTCTCTTTCTATGCTACCTTTTCAGTTTTAGATCTTTGATCCACGATGCACCAACTACACCTTCACTAATTCCTTGTACATGAAAACTCTACTTGGCCCAGTAAACAGATTCTGATTCTGAAATGGGTCCTGGACATAGCTTTAAGGGGAAGAAAAAAATAATAATAATAATAATAATGATATTGATAATAATAATAGAATATAATAAAATCACATTAAATTACTAGTATTGTTTTTTATTATTATTATTGTTAATAAATAATAATAAAGATTCATCATAAATTAAATTAATACAATTAATTCGCAAAATGGTAAAAAAAATAAATAAAAAGGGGAACGTAACACATACAAACTTTACATACTCCATTTAGGAAAAAAACCCCATTTATTTTTGTGACCCAGTGGGTCACAAAAATTAATGTGTACTCCTCACTTAACGACTGAGTTCCGTTCCTAGGACCAGGGTGATAAGTGAATTGGTCGATAAGCAAGGGCCCGTGTTATTTTACGGTAAGGGGGTGTGGCTGCTTTATATAGTGTATATAGTATATATAGTGTATAGTTTTATTTCATGCTAAGGGGGCGTGGCTGCTATATATAGTATAAATAGTGTTATTTCACGGTAAGGGAGCATGGCTGGTATATATAGTATAAATAGTGTTATTTCACGGTAAGGGAGCATGGCTGGTATATATAGTATCTATAGTATACACTATATGGTGTTATTTCACGGTAAGGAGGCGTGGACATTGCGAATGCTAGCCTAGTGAATACTGACAGACTGCGAGAACAAGACTGAGAAAGATGATGAGATGAGATGTAAATAGTGTATTATACAGTGTATATAGTATAGTCTATATCGTATATATAGTGTATATAGTATATGAAGGGTGATGAGATGAGATGCTTGGTATTGTACACAGTGTAAAATACAGACTGGTCAGAGAGCTGGTGGTTAGACAAGTCCTTCAGTGAGCAGTACCTGTGGTCCAAACGCCCACCCAAAATGCCATCCTAGTAACACCTCTGCTCCCTCATCCAACTCGACATAAAATCGCTCCCACTTCCCCACCAAAGGTGCGTGTGTTTACAGACGGTTGCCACGAGACGTCGTTTATCTGCCCAAACAAGTCCTTGCGGGCCAAGCACGCCGTTTGGATACGCTGCCCATACCAGGCTTCAGGCGTTTGCACGACACCATAAACGGAGCGAGCGGGGAGAAATCCAGGTCTGTCTGTGTGTGTCTGTGTGTGTGTGTATATGTGTGTGTGTGTGTGTGTGTGTGTGTGCGTGCACACTACCTTGAGCTGATGGTCTTCCAGCCGAAATGACGCTCGACCCTCCGGTCCTGCCACAATGTTTCCCAGATCCCCCACGTGCTGCACACAACACCACCTCGTTTTATTCAACAGACCCACGCTCCACATCGTGTTCCTCGTTATTCTTTATTCTCCGGAGCAGGGAGAGCCAACGCTAAGTGCTCCTGTGCCCTCGGAATGAATAATGTTCGATTTAATTCCACGTGTGCTGTATAAACAGAGTGCAGCCGGCGTATCGCGGAGGATGTGCGACAACAACCGACGGCCGTGGTTAACACCCCCCGCAGTCGCCCGGCTGCCCCGAATCGGCCGAGTCAGCTGACGTGAGGGTCCGGTGTACGGGGGCCCGAGGGGCCGTCCAGGAGCCAGCCGCGGCGCCAGGAGCACGAGAATCCGGCCTTCCTCCGGCGCTCTGAATGACCTCGATTATCGTAGTTTGTCCGTTTTTCGCCAGCGCGCCCTCACTTTTTCAGTATTTAAAGAAAGCCCGCGCGGCTCACGGCGCGAATCAACGCATGCCGGACGGCGCTGCACCGGTCTCCGCTGTCCGACTTTGACGTCGTTACCCGAGTCTGGAAAAACTCGGCGCGCGGCAAAACTTCCCCCGGCAGGTTGCCTGAAATATTCTCTTTGATGAAAAAACGCAGGCGATCAATTATTAACAAGGGCCGCGCTTTTCAAGGTGCGCCGCTGAAACAACGACATCAGACACCAATCCCGTCTTTTCGGCATCGGGAGCAGAGGAAATCTTACCCAACCTCGTATCTGAAAGTGAAATTAGGCTTTTAAGATTTGAATACGTTTAGGTAAGATGCAGTCGACTCTTCTGGTCGTCGACGTTAAAGATCCCGGGCATGACTAGTCCACGCTAAACCTGACGCTAAACGTGCAAAGGAACGTTGCTCAAGTTAAAGTGGTAATCGCCTGCGTTGGGTGGAGCGGGCTACAAGTCCCACAACTCCATTTGAAACAGTTGTAGCTGTTCTGTTGTTCAGTTGTTCCCCCCACCCCACCCGCAACATCCCGTCGGTTCATTTCAGTTCCTGCACGTCCCGTATCAGTGCATTCTTTCCGGGAAAGGCGGACCCCGCCGCCAACAATGGAAACAAAGGAAAGAGGAGCAGCCATGTATCGGACAAATGCTCTGAATGGCTGTTCCTGATTGTAAAAAAAAAAAACTAAAAAACAAACAAAAACAAAAAAACGAATATGCAATTTTCTTTTTTTTTTATATCAAAATAATCTTACGGATTACCACTTTAAACATTATTTTTCCTTCGCTCAGAGAAACAAATTTCAAAGTACCCTCTCTGAGTCCTCCGGTCCGCCATGTTGTCGGCCCAAAGGATTGTAGTGCTCGCCACAGCTGCGGAGACACACAAAGCAAAGCTCGTCAAGAAACGACCAGAAGGTGCCGCCGCCTGGGTGGTGTGGTACGGAGGAAGCCCCCCACCTGAGGCAGTCTCGGGTTAGGTCCCCCAGCGTGTGGACGTGGAGGCCGTGGGGTCCGGGCTCCAGGCCGTCGATGGTGCCGTCCACCAGGCACCTCTCCTCAGACAGCTGGAGGAACCGAACCACCCCCTGGACTGGACCCGCGCCGGCCAGCATGGCCACCGCCGCACCTAGGTCTGCTGTTCAAACACATCCGGACTCGCTATTAAAGAGGAGACGCTCCAGTTTTGGGTGGGGAAAATCCGCGTCCACCTGCGATCATCAGCCGCTCAGCAGCCCCCCAGCACCAATGCGTTGAGATTCACCGGTGATTACGACAGATGGATAAAGGGTTATGCGAGAAAAATAGCTCGAAATATAACTGCATTTAGAAACAAACAAGATGTCTTTTATATGTTTTTATGCTCACAACATAATACGTTATATTATTTATTGTCACAAAGATGCTTAAATAACTCGGCCCCTGGGATGCTGGAAAGGTGTTTTTCCCTAACTTGACAGAAGCCAGGCTAGTTGAACCCATCTGCGCCCTTGGATTGGAGCTAACGCAGTTAGCGTGTAGCCCGTCGTCCATCTCCGTACCGGACACACAGGGAGGAAGTTGGGAGCGACTTTATCGTCTGAATCCCGGTACGAGGGCCAAAAAGCCAATTTATCCCGAAAGGCACCATGGCGTCCCTTTCAGAACAACAGAGGATCACAGCCGCACTAAAACAGTTATATAAAGAAAAAAGTACTCTGACATTTCAGTGAAATTGCTCTCATATAAGTTGCCCTTTTTCCCCATCGACCAGCCAAGTGTCACATTGGTTTAAAGCGTTGCGTAAAGCAGCCAAATTAAGAACACACATAGTACTGACCTTTAAAATTCTCACCAAGCCCATTGTTGTGTGTCACTATTTGGCAACGCATCGACCAGCAACAAGTCAACGCAGGGGGTTGCACTTGCACAACACACACACACACACACACACACACACACACACACACACACACACACACACACACACACACACACACACACACACACACACACACACACACACACACACACACACACACACCTTGTTTAAATCCCCCGATGCCCTTGAGCACGGCACGGCGCCCGCTGCTTTCGATCAGCTCCTGGACCTCGGTGGCGGTGAGGACCGTCTCCACCAGAACCTCCTCCTTCCCAACGTCGACGCTCACCGAATTCACCCCTGAAAACCAAAACGGACGGCGGGCCGTGTGTCCAGGGTTAGTGGTTCGGCGTCTCGCCCAAGGGCAGCTTGAGGCCTTGTGCCGGGGGAACAGAGGGGTCAAACCAGCAACCCTGCCCAATGCCGGAAACCACTACTGGTAGCAGCTTCCTGCACCTCACTAGCTACTACAACTGGAAGCAGCTTGCAGACCAAAGGCATAATAATAATAATAATAATAATAATAACAACAACACTAATAATAATAATAATAATAATAATAATAATAATAACAATAATAACAACAAAAACAACAACAGTAATAATAATAATAAGAAGAAGAATAACAATAAAAAAAAACAACCTTTATTTTTATAGCATCTTTTATACACAACACGCAACTCAAAGTGTTTTATGTTAATAAACAATAAAATAACAAGCAAATTTTAATTTAAAATTTAATTTAAATGTAATAAAAGTAGGTAAATATTATACTAATTTAAAGATATTTCCTAATTTAGACTTTAAAGGATCATTTAATCATAATAGTTTAGGACCCTTTCAATATTCAATAAATACTATGCTCATATTCAGTTTTAGGGTCATCGATTTAGACTACTTCCCTTGAATTACAGGTCTTTCACTCAAACTCACTCAAACTCAATATGAGTAAATCGACAGACAAACGACAAACACACACACACACACACACACACACACACACACACACACACACACACACACATACACACACACACACACTAGAGGTGCATAACAGGGATTAAACAGGGATAAACCGCAGTGTGACACAATGCTTATCTTCGCATGTGATACAAAAACGCAGGAGGGAGTTTGGAGGGCGTGGCCATGTGGCCGGAGACGCCTGAGCCGGCAGATAAAGAGTCAACGGGTGAGGATCCCCCCCTTAGTCGCCTTTGAATTTAAGCTTTCAAAGTCAGCTTTACACCGAATCCGGCAAACGTTTCGGAGCCGACACAACGACCAGAAGTTTATTTTATTTTTTTATTGGAATGAAGTAAATAACTAAGTCAAACTAAGTAAATAAGCCACGTATATGTAACAATGAGGTTATTAACGTTTACCTTGGATGTCACCATATTCACAATCAATAAAGCTCTTTTTACGGAAGTGAATTTTGTGCATTTTTTTGTTGTTTTTTTATTATCTCGTTCATTTTTTTTGCCCACTTTGCAAACTCTAAATGAAGGGAGTTTTAAACGGGGGAAGAACAACCGGCATGTTTCGAGACGCCAAACCCAGCCGCAGCTCACCCGGCGGCCGCTAGGGGGAGGATCCAAACGTCGGACACGTTTTTCGGGTTCAGGTCCGGTTGTGGAGGTGGTGGGAAGCTGTTGAAAACCGATTTGAAGGCTTGAAGGCAGTCGTGGGTCGCACGGCTTCTCCTTCCGCAGCCTCATCAGTACCGATCGGTACCGCATTTACAAAGCACATTAAACGTACATCCAACATGCATTCAATAAGCCTATGAGGTCTATAGAGTCTATTTTCAGTCATTCTCAAACTTTTCAAGGACCCTCAATTTCATATGAGTATATTTCATTGTAAGATATGATTTCGTGTCTAGACTCTAGTTCGGACATAACAGTAAAGCTATGAAAACAGTCATTATGGCACTTTTCTTTTGATAACATCTAGTAAATTAAACGGCGACATTTAACAATTCAGCATTTTTCCGGGGATCCCCCCCCCGCGGAACCTCTCCGAGGAGTGTTGAGAACCGGCGGCCATTTTGACAGACCGTAGTTGTCCGTTTTCGCTTATTACATGCAGGGAAAGTGTGAAAAAAACAAAAAAAAAAACGAACAAACTATGTTTCACCTGTCCTATGTCCTCACCTGCTTTGTCCTGGAGCGTGGCTCGCACCGCAGCAGCGCAGCCCTCACACGTCATCTGCACCGCAAACTCCAGCTGAGGGGGGTAAATCCACCGAAATCGGTTTGATCATGTCGGTGATGAGCGAGTGCAGTCACAAGCAAAAACAAAAACAAAACACGATACGCAACATTACATGATCCACTCGCCATGCAGGACTCGGGAACGATTCGCTCGCAGCGAACGAGTCCTTTAAATGACTCGGGAGTCGGGAGTCCCTCCGGCGGAAACGTCGTTTGTTCGCGAATCGGTTTCTGCGGCCAGGCACACGGCCCCCCCAACCGAGGCCTCGAATCTCAGTCGAAAAAGACCAGAGAACCCGGCCCTGGGTACCGGAGCTATCCGTAGCCTCTGCAGAATACGTCGAGCCACCCTCCACACACATTTCCACCCGACCAATCAGAACCGTCCGGCTGATATGGGCCTGGTTTGTTACGGTGGCGATGCAGAGGCGAGCCGCTGACATGGAACGGTTGACGCACCTTACCAAGATGGCCGCCGCCGACGTGGAACGGTTGACGCACCGTACCGAGGTGCCCGGCGCCGGCGCCGGACGATCGGTCGAATCCGCTTTCGCGACCAGTATTAAACGAAATGGACGGTTTATGCGTTTGTTGTACTTCACGCAGGATTTGGTACATCACACGTGTCCTTGCTCCGATTGGTCGCAGGTCTCGCCAACGCTCTGATTGGTTCGTCTGTCCAATTGCGCCCGGAGACATTTCGCTCCGCGCCCGTTTGGTGGCGGCGAACGCCGACGCGCCAACCCCGGCCGCGAGTCACGCCTGCAACCCGAGCAGCTCCTGAACCGGATCACGAACGAGGCCCGTGGCACGGCGACCGCCAGAGTTCCGTTACCAACTCAGAGCCGAC